>NW_025947498.1:0-1961 GCF_000764305.2 Hyalella azteca
AGGGCTAATTGCACATCTGAGGTAACCCCGTAAAATCGGCGCCTGAGCGCCAATGCAGGAACAATTGAGACAAGGAGTTACAGGCGCCGGTTTGTTGGCAATTGTGAGCTTCAGTGCGTGTAGAGTGCGGAATCAAAACTCAATTATGTATATGTCGGTTAGCTCGTAGCATCGCAGTCACTAACACGGTAACGGCGTTCAGTCCTGTACGACGCGATCGGCAGCAGTTGATGGACATACAAAGAAGGTAACAGGCTTCGCTCGGGCGTGTCGCAATCATCAGAATTGGAGCTAGTGATAACTAAAGTAATCAAAGCTCGTCCATTTTCTTCCCACGCAATTCAAGCACCTACTATTTTAAAAGCGATTTTATTCGCTGCTCATGAAGCAGATATTTGTATTAAGTAATTTTGGCTTTTGGCTGCTACTCTGATTTTTTTTGGCTGAAAACTTACTTTGGCTGAAAATGTAGATCACCTCCTAATTTATACCACTTACAAAAACGAAAATTGTGATCTCACAGAGTATTAGGCTAATCCCATACCATCACAACAATATTGGCCCGTATGCTAAATGGGGCACTAGCACCACGAAGTAGCACTATGCACTACGAAGTGTCCTGTTGGTATGCTAAATACGTCACAGACATTAAGCACTTCGAAGTAGCTCTACAATGTTTAGTGTCACTCAGTGTCGCACTACTGATTCGTATGCAGAAAGACTTTGAAGTGCTACTTCGCTGTTAGAGTACTTTATAGTGCCGCACTACGCAGTGAGTCTATTGAAGAATGGTAGTTAAGTGCTCAAATAATTAACTATTCCCTAAGTAATTCTCATTCTTTGCAGAAGATTGATGTAAAATGTCTAATTGTGACGGTATATAATGGTACTAGTGAAAATTGTGATGGTGAGCTGAAATTCGCAATGCGTCTGCGCACCTTTCCCATCATATATTCATAAGCCAAGCTTCCCAAAGACATCGAACAAAAGAGAGAAGCATGGAAAGTTCTTGCAGAAGAATTCAAAATGACTCCAAAAAAAAAACAAAAAAGAAAATTTAAAACATGGTATCAAAAACAAGAAAAGTATTTTCTACTTCTACGCTGTTCATCTGTTTCGCCAAGGAAAATGTCAGCCATAAGAATAACATGTTTTTCACTGAAGCGGTACACTTTTTTATATTCATGTCATGTAGTTCCTGAGGTTTTTACGCGATCATGCCTATGCTGTAAGCCAAAAAGATCCATAGCTGACGAAGTAAACAAGGTTTAATATACCGTAGTGTCGTCGTGAAGTGCGGTGTGTAGGACACTTCAGATTTTTGTAGTGCACGTTATGCTTTTGGCCCTATTTAGCATACCAACCGTAGTGTTCCATGCCGCACTATGGCTTGTAGTGCGTAGTGCTACTTCGTAGTGCTAGTGCCCTATTTAGCATGCCAACCGTAGTGTTCCATGTCGCACTATAGTAGGCACTACGGCTTGTAGTGCGTAGTGCTACTTCGTAGTGCTAGTGCCCTATTTAGCATACGGGCCATTATTCGTTCAAAGTTTTAACTGTATTTACCGAATTCGATGCAGGTGATGTTTATTTAAAATACGGTAAATTGGATTCACCAAATACCATCGCCTGCATATTTAATTCGCACCTTCACCAATTGTGAGTGTGAATGCAATATCCAAAATGCAGGTATGAGTATATATAAGGGCCCTCCAAAGAAAGGCTTCCCTAGCGTGCGCGCGAACTTGCGTACGTGATTGCCTTGATTTTTGCAGGGTATGCGGTCATTTAGTTCACTTTTATCAATTTATGGGCTGCTGATGTTCACGTTAGCTCACGCGTGATGTATCGAGATCGTGGGTGTGGAGATTTGATGTTGAATTATGCTCATCTGAGAACGTGCCACCAACGATTGCGTATGACTCACAAGTTTAGAGCACGTGCATACATTACCTATTTCT
>NW_025947499.1:0-4144 GCF_000764305.2 Hyalella azteca
TGAGGCCACATGAGGCGGTAAGATGAGGCCACATGAGGCGGTAAGTTGAAGCCATACGACACACCAACATTGTACGCATTAAAAAACACAAGATTCGCTTTTAAACGGTGGTTGCTGTCAAAACATTTCTGGAGCTCCTATTGGAACATTGAGGCTCTTATTGGAACACTGAGGCTCTTATTCGATCAATGAGGCTCTTATTGGAATATCGAGGCAGTATTTGATCACTGAGGTTCCTATATGATCATTGAGGCTCTTATTTGATCATTGAGGCTCTTATTCGATCACTGAGGCTCCTATATGATCATTGAGGCTCTTATTTGATCATTGAGGCTCTTATTCGATCACTGAGGCTCCTATATGATCATTGAGGCTCTTATTTGATCATTGAGGCTCTTATTCGATCACTGAGGCTCCTATATGATCATTGAGGCTCTTATTTGATCATTGAGGCTCTTATTCGATCACTGAGGCTCCTATATGATCATTGAGGCTCTTATTTGATCATTGAGGCTCTTATTCGATCACTGAGGCTCCTATATGATCATTGAGGCTCTTATTTGATCATTGAGGCTCTTATTCGATCACTGAGGCTCCTATATGATCATTGAGGCTCTTATTTGATNATGGGTATATAGATGCTGGTGTCTAATGGGTGATGGGTATATATGTGCTGGTGTCTAATGGGTGACGGTTATATATGTACTGGTGTCTAATGGGTGACGGTTATATATGTACTGGTGTCTAATGGGTGACGGTTATATATGTGCTGGTGTCTAATGGGTGATGGGTATGTAGGAACTTGTTTCTAATGTGTATAATAGATATTTGTGCATTTATTTCAGAGGAAAACCATTCATCAAGTTCAACACGAGCATCAGGCCGAGAGAAATTAAGCTGACTTCCCGGAAAACCAATTTGTTCAGAAAATACATTTTCTCTTATAGCTTCTTCCTAGAATTCTACTAAATTTTGTCAGCATTTCACTCAATCAATAATATTCTTTCCGTCACATATTTCCAGAACATTATCACACTTCAGCTTTAAACTATTCTTCTTTTCCTCTTCTAATGCACGCTTTTTTCCAATACGGTATGTTAATATTTTAGTATCTCATGTTTAGGAATAATACTTGGCAAAGTTCTTCATTTATTTACTTATTTACATACATATTTATTCAAGTGTTATTATTATATACGTATTTTTATTTTTATTTTATTAAAAAATTACATCGAGCCTCTTCGTTAAAAATGTTGCGTATCAGGACGTTGTGCATCAATGTTTTTCCTGCAGTACGAATTTATGTATTACTGTACATATTGATGTATTACATTACATATTTATTTATTTTCGATCCGAACTCAAATTCATATTAAATTAGTGTTGACGTATGATTTTTCACATCAATTACTCGGTATGAACGCCTGATCGTTCGTGTGTCACACACTCGTAGAGATAAGCAATACGTTGTCTAAATAATAATGTAGTATTGTATGTACGAAAGTATGTCACTATTCGGACAACCTGACCCAGACATTTTTCTGTTAGCGTCGTTTCCGCGATTACCGCGCTCCTGAGAAAACTACACGCAGCAATGCCAAAATTCCCACACGTATAAAGATCGTTTGTTCACACGCCTGGTAATCTCATCATGAAATAAGGATTACCGCTTCAAGTGCACTCGAGTGCAATGAGTTCCACTGCTTGAGTGCACTAGAGTGCACTGAGTTCCGAGTGCCGTACTTGACGCCAGTCCGCGGCTTAGAGAATATTTGCGATCCAGGGAACACTCATAAAAATTAGTCAGAATTTGTCCAGATCGCAATGCACTTTTGCTATCGTGGGGATCGTCCTGATACAGTTTTGGGCAGAAAAATTACTTATCAGTGATAAATACAGAAAATGTAAAACTATTTGGACAATATACGAGCCTTTGATTTTTCAAGCGAGATCACCCATGTTCCATTGAATAATTTTGTCGGAATTTCTCAATAACGCCGATGTAAAAGTTTAATGCAAAGAGAGATATTCAAATTAAATTTCGAAATTAACGGTAATAATCAAAAAGCCCATTGTCAATAGTGAAAATATAGCACATACGTTGTTTTCTCATTACTGTTTGAGACAATAGTGATACAATTGGCCCAGGAAGCGATAATGAGCCCAATTCTCATCAGTGATACAGAGCGTTTGGAAATGAAAAGATAGGCAATCCACTAATATCTTTTTAAAAAGATAGGCAATCCACTAATATTTATTAAGTAAAAAGATGATCGATGTGCTAATATTTTTTAAGTAAAAAATAGGCAATTCACCAATATTTTTTTAAAGTTAAAAGATAGATAATCTACCTACATTTTTTTAATTAAAAAGATAGACAATCCACCAATATTTTTTTAACTAAATAGCTACACAATCTACCAATATTTTTTAAGTAAAAATTTAGACAGTTCACCGATATATTTTTTAGTAAAAAGATAGACAATCCAGTAATGTTTTCCAGGTTCCTAGTTAAAAGCAAGCATTCCACGAAGGTTTTTTTCAATTTGTAATAATAATTAATAATCTATAATATACTTTAACCCAAGGCAGACAATTCACCCATGGTGATGAGTCGACGTTTTAAAAATTTCATATTAGAGAGATTACGTGACGCTGAGGATACAGGCAATGATACAGCACAATATAATACTGTATTTGTTTTAAACAGGCAATTATACAGCACAATATAATCCTGTATTTGTATGAAACAGACAAGAATGCAGTAAAACATTGTATGTGGACGCGGGGTAGAAATTTTTGAAACAAAATCAATTTCAGAATTTCAAGCCAAATGAATCACTTTCACTTTTGCTCGAACAAATGTACTGAATTTCCGTGTAAGTGCGCTTATTGTGCGCGCTTGTATACCTACATTATTTTTTATTATGCGTACTTATATACATTACTATTTATTGTGCGTACTTATATACTTTACTATTTATTGAGCGTACTAATATACGTTATTATTTATTGTATATTTTATATATACATTATTATTTATTGTGCGAACTTATATTATTTTCTATTGTATCTACGATGTTAACAAAGAACGTGAAGGTGTGCGTACTTACGTTCGAAAAATAAATAATTGCCAGTAGAATAAGAAGAGAAGTAAATAATTACCACAGTAATACAATTATCAGTTTGTGACGTTGTTATCACCTAACGACAATGAGACAATAACAGCATTGTGAAGTATGGTCACAGCGCTTCAAGCGATACAATCTCGTAACTTGCTTAAGGAAGGTAACTACAATACCAGACAATGGTAACTCAATGGTATTGTGGGAGCTATGGTGACACAATGAGTGGGTATATACGTAGCTGCACAATAGCAGCTATGTAAACAAGGGGAGAACCACAGGCCGCTATATTAGCACTATATGAGCCCAATGAACATTCAAGCTTCTAGTGTTCCTATGTTTCTAGTTCAATTAGCTTCTAGTTAATTTCCTAGATTATAGAATAGGCTACGTAGATGGAATTATTTTCACGACAGTGACGTGATTTGACGCACGTATGTTATCTTATCAAATGTCATTCATGACAGTGACGAGGCTTGATACATGTCTGCTATCTTGTCAAATGTCATGACAGTGACGTGGCTTGATACACGTCTGCTATCTTGTCAAATGCCATGACAGTGATGTGGCTTGATACACGTCTGCTATCTTGTCAAATGCCACGACAGTGACGTGGCTTGATACATGTCTGTTATCTTGTCAAATGTTACGACAGTGACGTGGCTTGATACATGTCTGCTATCTTGTCAAATGCCATGACAGTGACGTGGCTTGATACATGTCTGCTATCTTGTCAAATGCCATGACAGTGACGTGGCTTGATACATGTCTGCTATCTTGTCAAATGTTACGACAGTGACGTGGCTGGACGCATGTCTATAATCTGTCTCTTATACACATCTAGATGTGTATAAGAGACAGGTATATACGTGCTACAGCACGCTGATGCAAGAAATGCTTGTAATTTGTAAGGGTAAATACGCACAAAGAATACACATTTCGGAATAGGAGAAAAGGGATATACAAGCACATCGACGCAATCGCAAATGCATTTAATTTCACACGTTCTTGTGTTATCT
>NW_025947499.1:5156-7244 GCF_000764305.2 Hyalella azteca
CTACAAATCTTATAACTGATATTTGACACACTTTTACCTGTCTGATTGATCTGAAATTTTGCACACTTGTGTGAAGTCAGAGGCAATGCATGAATCAATTAACAGAATAAATAATTTTGAAAAAATTATATATTAAAAAATTTATATATTAAAAAAAATTGAAAAACTAAATTTTTAATTTGAAAATTAAATGAGAAATTTGTTGTACATTTGTGAGATTGGAGACACTGGATTCTTTGGAAGTGTTGTCTTTAAAAATTAATTTTTAAACGCATATTATTTTTAATCTATACAGATGATAAGAACTGAAAGAGCTTAAAACTTGACGAAATAAGTAATTTGTAACTCTGGCAAACAGAAGAGAAAGGAATTTCTCGAAATAATTCTGTAGCAAACGTTTGAAAAGCAAAATTTGAAAGTTTAGCCTGACCTCAAAATTTATTTTTATGCAGTTTCAGTCTGACCTCACTTTTGATTCCCTCAGTAAATTACGAAGGCCTATAGCAAGGCCTATATATGAAAGTCTCGCAAAATATCTCAGTAAGTTACAAAGTCCTATAGTAAAGGCTCGCAACATATTTCGCTTCGATTTTCTATTCGATTTGGCAGCGAGGAGAGCGTGACCTGGTCTAACGACCACCGATATCCCAATTAGCGGCATCTCAGTATCGGTGCACGGCTGGATTGGTCACGGCATAGTAGGCTCAAATTCACTGAGAGAAATTACTGCGGCAGTGTCCGAATAGCGATGCACTTGAGAACTCATTTTGGTCATCCTGACAAAATTATCCCCGGGCGCTATGAGTGCTATACTGCAGAAAACGTGTCACTATTTGATCAATTTTACTCATTAATTTTCTGCCTGTGGGTTATCCTGCCCAGGAAAAACAGCGTACAAGTGCTACATTACAGACAGTGTGTCACTATTTGGACAATATAGCTCATTAATTTAACTGAGTGACATGCACGCGTCCGTCAAAGTAACGTCGTTCCATCGATAGCCAATCTCCGGCAGCCGGAAGCACACTCGCCAATTAAAGCTTTCCGGACGAGCGCAACCTGTGAATCGAGCGCAGTCCGCATCGCAGTTTCCAAGCTCCGGATTTTATATTTTGAAGCAAAGAAATTTTGAAGAAAAAATATGGTTCAACTGTATTGAATTGAAAAAATGATGCGTGTTAATTAAGGACTGCAACTGAATTTTGGGGTAAAACGCACGATCAAGTTTCATGCACACGAATTCATTAACAGAAAACTTCAAATATGAAATTTCTGTAAGCATAGGAGTAAACGATACGCGTATAATGAATATCAACTCTGCAATTAATTTCATGAGAGTAGCCACAAGTTGTCTAAATGACCTTATGACCTTACCTTACCTAAATGTTACATATTTTTATATTACCTTACCTATAAAAATGTTACATATTTTTCCGCAAACATTTGATAAAACTGCATGCAAAAAAATCCATTCAAATTTTGAGAGTAAACTTTAACTTTGTGCGAACTCTGGTGAATGTGAATCATTTTTGGATTTTTGAGCCGCATGAGTTCCAATCTTGAGCGCAGAACGCCTGTTCAGGAACGCTGTATACGGAGACGCTGTAATTTTGTACGACCTCAGCGCCTTATTATGATAAATAGCTACGAATTCGTAAATCTGTCAACCAATCAACGACGGCTTTTAAAATTAAACTCACCAATTACACACATGAAATCAGCCAATATATACGTTTACTTATAGGCTGCAACGTGTACTTGAATGATTTGAATCGTTCAAACAAGGCACACAACACAACAAGGCGCACTGGCGCTGAATGTATGTGTGCCTGAATGAATGCGTGGCCGTGGCAAATTCGTATTATGTTTTAATTTCTGAACCCTAAAGTTTCATATACCACAGATCATCGTTTCAGGAAGGCTGTGCGGAGATCCCAAGTGTGTACCCTTAAAATTTCAATCATCTTCCTATTTCTGAGATCTAAATTTTCTAAATAGAACGCAGAACGTCTGTTCAGGAACACCGTACGTAACACGACACCGCGGCGTTCGCTCGTGTGAAGAGCGTGCGATGTTTACGTAGCGCCC
>NW_025947500.1:0-9058 GCF_000764305.2 Hyalella azteca
AGATCATCACATCATGATATTTTGGACGTCAAAATTTTGATTTGTTGCTGAACGTTTGCTGCCTATTTAGTTAAGATCTTACTGAATAAAAATAAGCATTTCAGGCACATCTAGATTCAACATAATTTATGAATTTACGAGTTTCTTGCATGTACAGCTGTGGCTAAAAGCAAAGCGATTTCTTAATATAGGCGATATTTTGTAAAAGATGTAGCACTCTGTAACATAAATTATTTTTGCTTTATTTTATGCTCAGAGTGAGCATTAAGTTTTAATAGTGTAAATAATCTTGCTGCATACCATCGCATGATTCTCAACAATCGAATAAAAACAACAGTCTATCAATTGAAAAACATTGTATGCTCTTGGCATTGATTCTTCTTTCCTGGAGATTTATATGTCTTATTTAATGAATAAAACTACCATTTTCCTAAATATTGTTCAGATATTCAAGCAAATTGAAGAGTGGTATGAAGCATCTGTGTAAAATTGGTGAACAGAGCAGCATCTGAAATTAAGTAATACAATTTTTATGATTGCAACATTGTACCAGCCAATATTCTCAACGAGCGTTACGACCGATGCTGCACATCATATTGTAGAAAGCATGGGTAGCCACATGAAACTAACTGAAGAAGACGTGTAACCAATGATTTTCACTAATTTGTACCAATAATTGCATCCATATCAATAGAACATGGTGTCTATAGTGAAGGTGGTATTTTCTTGCCTTCTCTTCGATTGTAGAAATTGGTGTCTTGGAGGCCTCTGTTCCGACCTTCGCTTCTGCTATCCACGTCGTTTGATGTAGAAAACTGAAGGTATCTTCCTACCTTCACCTTTTCACCTTTTTTTACCCACCACTACCTACCTTTAGTTTTGGTAGCTCGGCGATATATACAATTAATGCCTCGAACCATTTCTGACCGGACTTCCAATTTATCAATTCCAATTTAATGTCTTGATTAAATAAAGCTTTAAATTAATTAACATAATTTCGAGCACACGTAGCAGTTTAGCAGATAAGCCATCCTTATTTCTATTATAACGACTCTTAAGACAAAACTTCTCTGCCCCTGTTCCGCGTCCTAGCAAGGAGTTCCACTCTAATGTTCATGCAGTCAGCACACGGATTAATCATCTCTTCATCTTCAGCCTTCGTCGACGTCAAGATGTCGGATACGAACTTGTGTTTTAGTACTGTCTCTATGAAGCAGTAGAGACCTGTGGAGCGATCGGGGTTCGGCGGTGGCTACCTTTCGGGCGGTGATGAGGTCACGGCGGACCACGCTGGTACTATCTCTGACGCGTCCGGGACTTAATTGGGCCCTACCATGAGCGACTTCCCGTCAGCACGGCATGAAGAACTGTCGTCACGGCGCCCACGGACCAGCAGACCATCTGGCTACGCTAAATTTGCGAATAGTCAAGACTTACTGTTGGTTTATAATTTTCACGTTTCAAATTAATACGAATATATCCATTTCCTTTGAGCAGTGCAAACACCTATATCTAGTTGGAAGCGGGCGAGTCGGCTGAAGCTCGGGAGGCGCGTCCGATGGTGGCCACTGCCATCCTCGGCTCTCGACGCGTTCTTGCGGCGGTCAATTAATAAATAATTATTTAGTTGATATTGCCTTATTTATCCCCCACTCGGCCGTGTTTTCAATACTTGATGTGATATATTCGAAACGTTCAGTAAAGCCAACTTTTAGGAGGCTGAAATATATTTATTTGTGAAGAGCGGTGTTTTCAAGGGTATACTTTTTTTACCATAGTAACGATCACCATTTGCATTAAATTATCTACAAAAATAAATTCAATCAGACAAATGTGATCCACCATTATACGCAAAAAGGGGATATATATCTGCAATTGCTATATTCAAATAAATATTTTTTGTAATTTTCTTCTCCGATAGGCAACACTTAATTCCTGCATCCTGCTTGACTCTCTCAACTTTTACACGCCCAGCAAATTTAACTTTGCCTTCTCAATCACAGCTACAGCTGCTCCTTGCGGCCAACCCACACATCACCTTTACCACTTACCACTAGGACTGTTATTGCATATTTGAATTACTTTTAATATAAATATATAGGTAGCATAGGCAGTAATATTGATAACATTTATTGGCGTACCAGCGCAGTTATTTTTCTATGTTGCTACATTCAACTCTTTGGATATTGTCGCGAGATTTTTTTATTATGTTGTCAGGTCGAGAGAATATTAGATTACAATGAATGATAAGAAAATGTTGGACAATCTCATTCGTATATTGATTTCATGTTCATAATCAAAACTCGATAATGTTATATGAAATTCAATTTATTAAATATTGTAACTTATTCACATAATGAACATTTAAGATGTAAAACCATGTTACCAATAAAAAATCAAGTTTCGTGTTATAACTTATAAGCAGAACGAGGTTATAAAAATATTTTATTCCAACAATGATATTTTATTCCTCCGAAAAAATAGATTACCATAAACAAAATCTACACTTAACTTCTGGCACCATAGTGCACGAAGTTGCCTCCAATTTTGAAAAAAAAAATAATTTGTGTTATTGCTGAAACGCGCCCGGACTGTGTACAGAGGGTCGGAAATACTGCGGGAAATTTTCCTTTGTTTAGATTGTAACGATAGTCTGCCTCTGCCCAACTGCAGGTCAGCTGCTATGCCTAACGAGTGATATAAATAGAGCTTCGACGCTGCCTACCGTCAATCCAACATTGATTCATCACTGGTAAACACCAGGTCTAGAATATTGGGAGTCTGTTTACTTCTATAATGGGTTGGTTTGGTAACGTGCTGGACTAGGAAGGAGTCTCTTACTGACTCCATGAACAAGGATGCTGGGTGATTCTCTTCCCTTGGTGAGGATCCATCTATCCAGTCTAGCTCTGGATGATTAAAATCACCAACGATCAACGTGTGTGACCTACGGAAAGTCATGCTCGGTAAATGACTGTTTAGTACTTTATCGTTATCAGAAGAACTGTTTGGTGATCTTTACACGACGCCTATGAGGAGGCTATCTTTGCCTTTTAGAGTAAGTTCGCACCACACTGATTCTTTAGCTGATTGATGTTCTGCAGATAACTTGACTTGCTGGGCCCCATAAGAGGTTCTAACCCACAAAGGTACACCTCTACTGCACTGCTCTTCATTTAAGTTATGAAAACAATCAAAACCTGGCAACTGAAATACAATAGGTACGATTTCCCCCCGTGATTTTTAGGGAGTGTTTCTGTAATACAAATAATGTCTATGCGCTCGTTTTCAATCACAGTTAATAGTTCACTTCTTTTGTTCAAAACGGAATCCGAGTTCGTGTAAAAACATTTTAAATCTTTTTGTGCACTTTTACTTTGATTCATGCGCTTATTTCTTACATTATTTACAGGCCTGGTTCTATGGACATGACTTCTTACTTGTCTTTCAGCTCCGCTGACTGACCGTGTGCGGTCGGTGTTGTGACATCGTGAAAGTGGTTGACCCGCGTCTCCATGCTTTTCCGCCTGAGTCTCTCCTGCCATTTCTTGCGAAAATTTTCTCTATCTAAAGGGGTAGCATCCTTCTTAACAAGGACTGAATTAATCTCTGTGAATTCACTTAGTTTTCTCGCAGCCTTAAGCACATGTCCGACGTGGGCTGTATCCTGCACAGTTACAAGCAGCGGTCTACAGGTGGTAGCGTCTTTCGATCGCAGCCTCTTGCATGACGTTATATTCACAATGACGTTTAGTGCCTTGGCACAGCAATCAGTAATAAATTCAGCATCCGAAGCATTGCTTTCGGAAACGTTAAACCAAACAAGGTTAAGTCTTCTCTCTCTATCCAGCAGTTCACGAGTGCTCCCGTTGGCGAGATCAGAGATGACCGCTTTGCGGCCTTTACCTTCTGTGTTATCGCTATTTTCTGTTTTGTGCAGATGAGCTTTAATTTCCACAAGCTCGTTTCGTAACGAGTGTAATTCGCTACGCAACAAGCTCAATTCTTTCTTGTGGTTCTCCTCCATTTCGGCTCTCTTTCTCAACTCTTGCTTGTTGGTTTCTACAATTTCGGCTTTAAAAACAGAAAACATAGAAGAGCACTTCTCTTCCACCATTTTTTCGCTTTTTGCAGCGCTAAGTGCAGGTTGTTGGCAGTCCTGGCAGTACCAGTGTACTGACTTGTTTTTGCGAATAACCGAGCAGTCTGTCTTGCTCAACTTTGCACAATTATTGCAGATGATATCCCCGCAACGATCACAGGCCACTATAGCGTTATTGACGTTAAGCGATCCCAGCTTGCAAAATTTACAAATTTCTCCTCGCTCATTTTGCAATTTGATCTTCGAATTCGGTTTAACCGGACTGGAGGCCTTCTCATTTTATTTTTTTCCTCTCTGACCAGCCATCATGAAATGCAATCGCTAAAAAAACACAAGTTAAAACTGAATCAAGTTGAGTGAAAATTGTAAAGTTTCCACAGTGCTGTAAAAACTCGGTTACGACTTGAGAATAAGCGGCTTTCAGTCAGCGGCTGTAAAGGTTTTCAGGGTAGAGGAGGTAAGCTTGGGCATAAAACAAGGGCTCTATTGTTCTACGTTAGCGGGGCAGTGCACATTGCCCTCGCTTGCTTGGCGACCCTCGCTGACTCTAAATCGCGTTATTTCAAATGGAAACACATTTACTATAGCCTTTTTGTTCTATTCGCACTCTCTTTTACTGATTTCACTGAAAATTCAGTCATTCACTGACACGGATCATAAAAAAAGTGCAAAAAGAGTTCCGAAAACGCCACAGTGAAAGTTAAAAGTTGGAAATCTGAGACCGCAAAACACGAGCGTCTCGACCACGTTATTGTTGACAACACCTTCTAGTAGAATAAAGTCATAACTTGATTTTGTTTATTCAACACAGTCAGGAAGCAAATTTTATCTTGTATTAGTTCAGGAATTTCAATTTGGCAGATAAAAAATGTTGAAACTGACTATTTTTCTTAAGATCTTCGGAGATAAACCGGACGAGCTCGTCGATGTTGTCCTGTTTCGTCACGTCAAGATGCACGACTTCGATGTTCTTGTGCTGGGCCAACTTCAGGGCGTTTTCCTTCTCAGGAAACAACACAGTTGCATACACCTACAGCATGGCTAGTTTTAGACGAAAAATTAATTGCAAAATACAGCGTGACCATGAATGAATAAACCACTAGTAAAACAGTAAGTAGCACGGATAATCTGGGCAAGTTAACCATCAATGTTCAGATGCTCATGAATAACTGATTTTTTCGAGATCTCGGACCTACAGACAGCGTAATTTAGGAGTCTGGTATACGTGCTGTCTCCTACAACCTGTTCATCACATCCGGACCCACTCCGCAGGCCACTTGTTTTATGTTCAGCAAAACACCAAAGAGCACTCAAATATCAAAGTAATCGGATAGTTCGTTACATCACCACTTTAAATTTATGCCAATCTTTAGTGAGTGATCTTTACGTATTTGAAATTGGCGGCTAATGTACTCTCTTTGCTTAAAATTTACAGTTTACAATCCACGTTTAATCTCATTATAAGCATATTTTAGAATTCGTTTTACGAACTCAACTCGTATTTGGATTCCCGCTGTTATTTTATTTATAGAAATATTTTGACATCAATAGCCTTTTCCTGCTGTACTAATCAAAACTAATTCTATTATCGCTGTGAAAAACTAACAATTCATTTTTGGTCTCTACGAATTGCGTTATAATTAAGTCAAGCAATTACCAACATGTTTTTTACAATCTTCTTCACTTACGTACAACCCTAAGTCAGCGAGCCGCCGTGCAAACAAGATGCCATAGCCAGAATCACAACCTGAAAGAAGACAAAATATCATGGAAATAAGTTAGCAAGTTCATCTTGTGCATCATTAAAAACACCAAAATGATTGGTAAACTATTTCACTTGCTCTCTAGGCTCCATATAAGTGTGAGAGATCAAACCAGGGGATGAAATATTTCCATTCACTGTATATTGCATCTCAACTCTCTCGGCTTTTACTTGCAATATTAAAATAGCAGCTATACCTATGCGAGCCTAATTTTTAGTTCAAAGAAGTGTTTTGCGTCGCAACAATCCCCATTCAATTGCCTTTGATAATTGCTGTTGCAAACAGCCGATCACATGTGAAATATGTATGTTTTTATTTACGCCGGACAGGACAATAGCCGGATAGGATGAGTAACATTACCGGACATGGGTTATAAATCCGGACAAAATTGAGTCAGGTTATGTACCTTACAATTAGTTTATACTTAAAAACCGGACACGAAAATTAATGAACTACAAATATGTGACGAACTAATCTTGAATAATAGCTAATTGATCGCGTCACCTCAAAAGTTCGGATGGTCTAATTGTCACGTCCACCAATGACCGGAAATTAAATTCAACTTCCTTATTGGTTTTATCAGCAAGAGCTTGGACTGAGCGGAAAGTTACTCGAACAAACGTTTTAAGTTTATTAAAGATAAACGGCAAATAAATATAAACAAATAACACTAATGATTTACAGAGGTGCGGCATATGAACGAACTAACAAGTTAAATACGGAGGAAGTTAAAGTGCGATGAGAGCAAAGTGCGAGGAGCGAGCTAGAGCATTGAGATCCGAGAATAACGCACGATCCTACAACAGAAAACAGAAAGTAAACATCTACGCATGACAAGTCATATATACATAAAAATCACTATATACCATCAAGTATTTCAAGCTAGATTTCACCACTATAGCACACAACTCACCCTGGCGCCTGAGTCAAAATCCTATAAGAGAGGAACCAGGACGCAAGTCGGGATCGGCATAGTATCTGACGGCTATACTGAACCTAACACCGACGTCAGAGTCGGTCCTACTTAAACTTCATAGTCTGACATACAGTAGTGGGAAATTTGCAGCAACACTTCATTACAATATATATATATACATATGTGTGGGGCAATGGGCCCATTTTGACACTTTTTACAAAATAGTGTTTCATTAAAAATTTAATAACTTTATAGGCGTCTAATTCACATCATACATTACTCATTAGTCGTACCTTTAAACAAATCAAAGAACAACCTCGTATCAATCGAAACTTCATCAATAATTTAGTTTAAAAAAAAGGGGGGGCACGCTGTCCCATGTTGCCCTATAAGATACCACGTCAGTCCGTTTAAGCATTGAAGGTCAAATTTTGTTAACTTTCTATGTGTGAACTTTATCACTGAAATTGTTTTACATCAGTAGGTAAAGAATAATTTTAATTTTCTAAGGTTACCTTGTACCTCTAACTTGAATTTCATACTTGCTGTGTGCAAAGCATAGACACCAATATTAAAGTCTTTCATATCGCACTCATCACACCAAACCTTCCTGAAATTCTCATCATTTTATCAAAGTTTCGATGATGGTTGTTAAATAGACTGATGCCTAAAATAAAAATAAGTATTATATAGGCTAATGTTACTTTCAAGTAGCATCGCACGTGTCATGCTTAACGAAGGTCAAGGTGTTGGAAAAAATATTTCACACGAATACCAGCGAATTGAGTGGATGGCAAGAGCGTATATACAGCAGTCGAGCTGAGCGTCTCTCATCTGAAGGTGGTCGTTTGCAACGCTCTGGAGTAACAGTTTGTGCTCACAGACCATCCAACATGAAGGTATTTTAAACCGACGAGACTTAACAAATTCATACAATTTCAATTGTATTATCGATTTATTCGGACGATCTCAATAATTAAACATTAAATAATGAGGATGGGAACAGTAATGACTAGAATATTGTTTTAAGAACTAAAATTTAGTGGACTACAAATTTTTGACCGTTATTAGGTAATAAAATCTAGTTTGAACAAAATCTTCATCTCAAAGTGCTTGTGTACAAATGAAACGAATTTTTCCTTAATCTACTTATCATGGCTGGAAAACTGACTTCAATCCAAATAATGCTCAATAGAAGTTAAGGGCAGCCTTATAAGTTTGTAATTGTAAATGTTCCTCAACCGAAGTCTGTTCATGGTCTCTGATCATACAAATTGTGTAGAAATTTCTTAGAAATTTCTCTAAATTTTTGAAAGGGCAATCTTTTATATGTTTAATATTATTTTATTTATTGTTCATTTTATATATATACGATAATATTTTATTATATATTTTATGTATATGATTTTAATTTTCATTATATATTTATCTATATATAACAATATATTTTATGAATCTACGGCTCGAATAGACAATGTATTGCAGGGCTCTGATTGGCTGTCTCAGTCGCACCGTCAATGTTTTCGTTCACCGGAAATTGGGGCCATCAATTGAAAAAAAAAATTTAATTCAGTGAAATGAAAAGTTAAAAAAGTACAATATAGTTTATGGATGCCTATAGCAATGATCATTAAAGCAATGTATTAATGTTATTTATTGCCTACCAGAGGCCACATAGTGAAAATTTGTCTTTGCAAGCGATTTTTGCTCACTGATGCTTCAGGGCACGCGCGTTATGCGAAGTACAAGAATATTAATATGCACGTGTAACTTCAGGGCACGCGTGTTATGCGGAGTACAAGAATATTAATATGCACGTGTAACTTCAGGGCACGCGTGTTATGTGAAGTACAGGAATGTTAATATACACGTGTAACTTCAGGGCACGCGTGTTATGCGAAGTACAGGAATGTTAATATACACGTGTAACTTCAGGGCACGCGTGTTATGCGAAGTACACGAATGTTAATATACGCAACTAACGTGATAATGGAAAATTATGCATGCTTGTTTACTGAACTCATGCAGAGACTCGACCGCAAAGCGTCTTCTGTGTTGATTTACGTTTTACATGAAGGCCTTTTTGTTTCACCTATAGGCCCAGCTAATCGCTGTATATCAACACCTGTACAGTCACTAGAAATTTAAAAGCGAAGAAAACTCTACATAAATTCAGCATTTCTCTATTGAAAACGTTTCCGAGACCAGCTCCATCGTCAGTTCGACAAATCTAGAACACAAATACAGTCAAAAAATAAAAAAAAGTTTGGAGTCAAA
>NW_025947501.1:0-2172 GCF_000764305.2 Hyalella azteca
GTTTCAGCATAACCGCAGCATATTAGTTTCAGCATAACCGCAGCATATTCGTTTCAGCATAACCGTAGCATATTCGTTTCGGCATAACCTCAGCATATTCGTTTCGGCATAACCGCAGCATATTCGTTTCAGCATAACCGTAGCATATTCGTTTCGGCATAACCGCAGCATATTCGTTACGCAACTTGCATCCCATTACGGCTTGTCCGCAAGCCCTAACTTCGCTCAACTTGCAGTGACAGCCCAAGGGTTGCATTCAACAAAATACTAACGATGGTTAAGTTCTGAGATGATCCCGATTCCGTAACCTTACCTACAATTGGCACTTGGACTTACCATTCTAATGCCGATTGTGTTCTATATTAATTAGGAAGATTAAATATGCATGGTAATAAGATGCTCAGCAATGTGCTTACTTGAACGCATGTGATAAGGAATTGGTTCATGTTGAACTAATTCGAAATTGAATTCATTCGACTTTATCACTCCAACCGAAAGTTCTAAGTCTGCGCAGTCTAATAAAATTTTCAATAGAAATTAAAGGCAATAAAGTAAAACAAAACCTCATTCAAAATTTCGTCGTTAGAATTCTATGCAGGCGGTGATATGGCATTGGTAATTCATTTTTACTCATTTTATTTGTCACTATAAATATTTTTTTCCGATTTCTGGATTGCATCTCCTTTGCTGCATCTCTATCTCATGACTGCCGAACGCACCGGACCGGCACTTCTCCGATCTCGGCTGCGGTATCAAAATCGTCTGCACAGCTGCCCAAACCATAACAACTTCAATTATGAACAAATCTGCTTGAAATTCAGAATATAACTAGTTATTAGAATGCGGCGGGGGAGGAATTAGTACAGATTTTCACTTCATTACGTTTTTGATGGAAACGAAACTTTAAAAAAATTAGGCGAGGTTCAGATTGGTAACGTTAGGCTAATTTTAATAAAAAAAGGAAATGACGTAAGAATCTGTAATAGTTCCTCCCGCGTCCCATTGTTAATAATTAGTTATATTCTGAATTTCAAGCAGATCTCTACATGATTGAAGCCTTTTTGATTTGGACAAGTGCGTAAGAGTTATTTCTTGCGCGTTATATTTATTCAACAGAAATGATATAACGTGAAAATCTGTAGGTAATTTCTCTCGTGCCTACTCTGTAGGCAAGTAAATAATTTCTCTGAAATTCCTAAAGCTGAAGGTCATTTTTCTCTAATAACTACTTATATTGCTAATAACTTACTACTAATTTCTAATAACTGCTAATTTCCAGCAGATCTGATTATTCATAAATGTAGGTGTGGTGATAGGCGGGTGTGGTGAAATGTCGGTGTAGTGAGAAGTGTCGATTCGGTGTTAAAAGTACATATATGATATCCGTTCGGTTTTAGTAATATATTTAATTTTCTTTATCCCCATGAACTCCTAAAGATATGATTCAATCGTAGACTCGGTAGCGCAATTTGCTCAAGACAGTTAATGAGACGCCTTTAGAAAAAGGCTTTCTACTGGAATTTAACACGGCAATTAAAGTATTTTAGGGTAAAAATGGAGCACCTTTATTTATTGCACCTTTTATAATTCAGTCACATCCTAGTGCAAACAAAATCACTGTTACAGAAATCAGACGAGTAAATAAATTTAGGGCAACGTGGGGCAGCGCGCCCCCCACTTTTTTTAAACTAAAATTTTGATGAAGTTTTAATTGATACGAGGTGGTTCTTTGTTTTGTTTAAAGGTACAAATAATGAGGAATGTATGATGTGAATTAGACGCCTATACACTATTTTGTAAAAAGTGTCAAAATGGGCCCATTGCCCCACCCCTGGGGCAATGGGCCCATGGGCTTGGGGCAAGGCGCCCACCCTTGGTCCCTTTACCACAATTGCATATTTTTCGTTTAAAAATGATGAAACAACACTTTACAGTTAAAAATAAGAAAATGTAATAAAAATATGACATTCATTCATTTATTAACAACTCAAAAAATCATATCCATAACTTGAAAAAAATATACTTTTGGCTTAAAAAATCTATCACTGACGTGAAGAAAAGTATTTCATTGACATAACAATATATATCCTTGACTTGAAAAAGATAACCTTGCGATAAAAAATCCGTCCTTGACATGAAAAAATGTATCCTTGACTAGAAAAAATATATTTA
>NW_025947502.1:0-3180 GCF_000764305.2 Hyalella azteca
ATTTTGTCACGCCGCAGCCATGACATTTCAGAAACATGTAGGAAAATTATAATCCTGCTTTTATTGGAATGCGCGGCAGTCCCGCTACCACTGCAGCAAGCGCACTCCTATGTTTGGCCACTCTGCCCCTCAATTACATATGGTACATGGTCATTTAGAATAGAAGGCACTTAGAATGCCTCCATCTAATACCTGCAATTTTAGTAAATTTTGCCTAATATATCAAAATGGCATTGGAGTACAGATTACAGGTCCAAAGTTGGAAATTGGGTAGAAGCCACCAGTAAATTTGGTAAATCAATTGTAAATATGTCCTAAGGTGCACAGTTTGGTGAATGCATTGCCAATATTTGCATGTGCGGACCAAAAATTTTACCGAGTGAGGCTCCAGGGTGGAATTTGAAAGGGTTAATATATGGACATTTCTGCATATCATATTGGATCTAAAAATGTGGAATTAAATTGTACTCTATAATTACCTAATAGGTATTTTGGTACTGATGATGCTCATAGGCTGGATTGATCTTGAATATATGAGCCCACATTCCTAAAATTCCACCCTGTGATGTCAACAGCACCCAAGATCCGGTGCTGGCAGTCTTCAAGATGCGTTGCTAACATGCTATCCTTTCTTTCCAGTCCTTGCTTCCATACTCTTGAACTGCATATTCTCACTCTCTTTTCAATCTCTTTCTTCCATTCTTTGACATCCCACATTTGCTTGTAGGGGTTCAAATATTAATGATTTGACATCTATGAGAAAATATTGAGTGCTGTCTTTAACACTGTATACATATTCTAGGATCTAGATTAAGTACTTTTTGGAATATCTAGCCATCTTTGATTTTAGTACAAAAATAACAACAAATAGGTACAGCTCTGTCCAATAAATATATTCTTGCACTTTCACAGGAGTCTGCTAATTATTTACTAATTAATTTATTTATTTGCAGGTCACCTGCTGCAAAAATAAGTCGTCCACAAATTGGGGTGCTGTTGTCTCAGGCTGTTTTCCTGGAAAACATTACCAATATTGTAAGTATTCACCATGTGCTTTTCATTAGTAATGCTTACATGCTGCCCAATGTTTGTTAAAGTTTTTAAGTATGTCTTGTGTGTATTTATTATCTTGTATGGGATACTTACTTGAACATGTACTTTAAGTAGATATCTGAGCAATTTCTCTTAAACATATTAATTTGCAAAAGTTACTGTAATTATCATAAATAATATAATTGTAGGTTGCTTGAACTAAGTTTATTGTATCACAGTAATGTCAGTAGTTTTGGAGAAATTGAAATTAAAAGAAATTTAATTATAGCCAACAAAAAGTAATAATCCTTCAAGTAATTTAAGGCCAAAATTTATTTCACTTAACTTAAATATTACACTTGAAATTTTTAGGCTGTTAAAAGCCGGTGGGGTTTCGGGGAATTATAATTTCGAACTAGATCACTCCACATTTTCTGTTAAATAAAAGTAATGAGTTAAATAAGCACATCATTTGTAATAATTACATTTTACTATCGAACATTATTAACAAGTGTTTCCATTTTCAGATGAACTCCTCATTCAAGTCAGCACCCCTCCAAACTCAATGAATAAATAAAAAATATTGCTCATCGATCAACAATGCCTAAATCCTGCCATTTGAGAAGCGAGGCTCATTGCACACGAGATGTTTGTTTTTCGGAATTTAACTGCGTTTATAAAATGTGACCTCATTATCACATGGTACAAATATACTTTGTCCTGTATGGAACTGTATAAAAAATGTCACATATCCATCATCGTCACTCTAAATAATATGAATATTCAATTAAATTCAAATATTTAATTCATATGTTTAAAAATTAAATAATAAATTAATGGTAATCGTATTTTGATTCATTTCAATGAATTTTAAATTTTTTATGCATTATTTTTTCTGTAAATTTACACGAACAAAAAAGTCTTCGATTGCGATTTTACATATGTTTATCAAGTTTCATAATGATTCGTCCGTACGTAATTAAAATATTTTTTCCGAAATACTCCGCTGAAATATTCATTGGAATAACTTAAATATTTTCTTGTTATAGACCGTCAGAGTAACATACTTATAATAAAAATACGCTTGGATCTGCTTTTACACTATTTACCTTCGAATCGCTTCACTGGCATCTGCAATCCAAACAAGCCAGGTCAGCAGCTATTAAGCGGGTCCGTCTTGAGTTATTATAAATTGGTCTCGCAAGAGGCACCTGTTTATTCCAAAACATTATACATTTCAGTTGTTTCCTGCCTCGGGATAGCATATCAGTATTGGTAAGTCACAGCTCGTCAACGGGTGTGCATTCGCTTCATTCCAGTGCTATGTATCTACGTGATTTAGATAAAGTGAAATAATTTGCCTAACGATTTTACCTTCTACATGAAACATGTCACGCATCGACTGAGTGATATATCACAGAGCTCGTTATCCAACAGACATTTTGTTAACTATTAAATTGTTTATATCAGCATAGACTATAAATTAATTATAAATTTAATTGACAAAATGTCTACGATAAATCTAGGTAAAATTTTACTTTGCCTTGCCAAAATGGAAGATAATACATGCACAACAGAAAAAGAAGTAATAGATAAAATAATGTGCGAACTAAATGTACGACATAAAGACTTCAATAAAGTTAGACATAAGATTTTTAGAATGAAGAAAAGTTCGCCTATATTAATTAGCGCACTGGACCGCGTCTTGGGACGGGTGAGTTCTCAACGTTTTAATTGTTGACAACAATTAAAGACAACACTTCTAAAGAATCCTGTGCTTCCGCTGTTACACATTTACAATGAACTTCTAATTTTATTTTAATATATTAAAGATGAATATTATTTTAATAGGAAAAGTTTAATTTTTCGAACTTTCTTATTCTGTCTACTGATTCATGCATTGTCTACATCATTGTCTGAAGAATATTCATTGTCTTAATTGCATTGTCTGAAGAATAGGCATATCCAGGCCTATTCTTCAATGCCGAAAATACTATACTTGTCTCCTACTTTACGCAAGTGTGCAAAATTTCAAATCCATTGACTAATTAGAAGTGTGTTAAATATCGATAATAATATTTGTAGCAGACAAACAAACAACTTTTAAATTGAAGTTTAGGATTTGCTCATAGTCATTGTTATATGTTT
>NW_025947503.1:0-61040 GCF_000764305.2 Hyalella azteca
TGGTCAAGGTTGCTAAGGCGTCGCGCGGTCTCCAGCGATCCCGGGTTCGAATCCTGCCACGGACGAAAAACAGGTTGGTTCTTCAACGTTGATTCAATCAGAGAATCTGACGTTGCAGCAATGTCGTAGTAGTAACATTGATTCAACGTTGCATTGTGACGTCAGTACGACATTTCATGAGAGACGTTGCTTCAATTTTCATTCCAAACCTATTTTCACCCCGATCTCAATGTCGTAATGCGTAGTTGTTTCAACGTCGATTCAACCATAGAATTCAACGTTGCAGCAACGTCGTAGTAGCAACATCGGTTCAACGTTGCATTGTAACGCCAGTACGACGTTGCACGAAAGATGTTGCTTCAATTTTCATTCTAAACCTCCTTTCACCCCGATATCAATGTCGTAATGTGTAGTTGATTCAACGTCGATTCAACCATAAAATTCAACGTTGCAGCAACGTCGTAGTAGCAACATTGATTCAACGTTGAATTGTAACATCAGTACGACGTTGCATGAAAGATGTTGCTTCAATTTTCATTCTAAACCTCATTTCACCCCGATCTCAATGTCGTAATGCGTAGTTGATTCAACGTTGATTCAATCACCGAATGCCTGCTGGGTCTGTACCTACAGAAAAAAAACTAGTATTAATTTGTTCATCAACAGAAGATGAATATTGCAATATGAAGATTAAAACAATAATTTTAAAACAAACCAAAACAAAATCAACTGTCAATTAGATCAAATTAAAAAATTTTAATAGATCAACTCTAAATTCATTTTAAAAATAGTTCAAATCGTTCATTATTGTTGCTCGATTGGCATCGTAGGTTATACTTAAACATATAAGTCAACGCAGTTTTCATTCTCAATTTTAGCGGTGATTTCTAAATCAGTAGTCAGCAGAGTTTATTTACAAAGAAAAGTTGTGATAACAAGATAATCAACAATTTCAATTAAACTTTTTTTAATTTTCCCTGCCCAGATGCGTTTCCATACATGCAAATCATTGCACCACGAACCCTGTTCAATAGGTTCGATTATTTGCCAACTATTGTTTTTTTAGCAGTTTGAAAGGCAACCCTATGAATCGTTATACATTTTTTTCTATGCGGAAACTTTTATGTCTTTGGCAGATGAGGTTCTTAGGTAACGTGGGGCAGAGCGCTCACTCCTTTTTTAAACTAGCTTTTTGATGAAGTTTTAATTGATACGAGGTAGTTCATTGTTTTCTTTAAAGTTACAACTAATGAAGGATGTGTGATGTGAGTTAGAAGAATTAGAAATTCAATATTTAGTGAAACACTATTTTGTAAAAAGTGTCTAAACGAGCCCATTGCCCCACCCCTGGGGCAATGGCTCATGTGCTTGGAGCAAGGTGCCCACCCCTGGTCCCTCTACCCCAATCGCAAATTTTACACTTTACAGTTGAAAATAAGAAACTTTAATATTACATTCATTTATTTATTAATAACTTAAAAAATCATATCCTTACCTTGAAATAAATATATTCTCGACTTTAAAAAAATCTATCACTGACGTGAAAAAAAAATATTTCCTTCGCATGAAAATGTCATCCTAGACATGAAAAAATGTATCCTTGACTGGAAAAAGTATATTCACTTGACCAGAAAAAACTTCGTTCCAGTTTTGTCCATAATCCGGATATTATGGGCAGGGAATTCGTATACTTACTCGTGATTTCAGCCAACATCATAAAAACTCCTCAACTTTTGGCTCATTGGTTTTGGCTGAAATCTACTTACGGCGCGGCAACAGTCAACAACTCGTGCCAAACTTGTTGCTTAAGGAATGCGAATTCTCATATTGTCCCGCACCATAAAAATTTTCAGCCAATCCTTGCCAGCCATTTTTTTGCTTGTTAAATAGGTGATTTTTATTTTGTCGCTCAGCAACACTGATAAGCTTTGCCCCGTGACACGCATGGGCCCATGCTGCCCCACTAGATATCATTTTAAGTTATATCGTGTCAACATTTTAGTTTAAAAGCTAATTGTCTAAACTTGAACTGAAAATTATCCTCATAAACAATACTTTCAAAATAAATTTCGCAGGACTTTTAGAAGCTTCATGTAGAGTAATCGAAAACAGTTTTTTAAAGCTACAAAAAACTTTTATCTGGGCACATATTATATATTAACACATATACATATATTATATATTAACACATATTTGCTAGTAACTTATCAACGCAAACTCTTAGCAAAACGTAGAGCCTCACACTTCAGCCCAGTGAAACTTTCGACCGGCGCGGCAGAGCGCACGGACCAATACATGCCATACTTAGCGGGAAACCCGCTATGGGCCCATGACCCGCAGTGGTCCCGCTGCCTCATGCTACCCAACCTTCAGATAATTGTGTAAGAATTCTTTAATGCTCATATTGCTCATACATCGGTCATGCGGGTACAGTTTTGCCAGGCAAAAAGGCTATCAGTTGTACATCGCTGCTTGGGGGCGCATGCTGGAGGCCAGCTTTGTCAAACTAAACACATAGTTCATATGTCTTTCAGTAGGTAAGAACGCTAGAGGGCATAACAGCCTATGAAGTCAAGTGCTCAAAGTCTTTGCGCCGGGTTTCCACAGCCACAAAATAAGCTTGCTAAAGGTAAGCATGGCCATACTGCATCTGGCCAAACCTTTTCTAGCCTAACCTACACAAGTTGCAAAATTTCTCCAACCAAAACATACCTGAGCGGACCTAACCTAACCTCATTGGCTGCAGAAAGTAAGGAAGGCGGTCCAAGTGTGCTGGTAGAGCCAGTCATTGGCTGCAAGAAGGTTGTGAGCCAAGACAGCGTGAATAGGGAGCGTCTGGGTAAAAAAAAACTATCTCGGTTATTTACAGACGTATCACTTTGAAACTTGGTACACATATGTAAAACAGAAAGATGGACGGCTTTTATTCATGTAAATTTTTCGAAAAAATGAGAGAAAACGTGAAATTCTTAGAAAACAGCCAAAAGGGGGTATCTCCTCGTAGGATTTTCAAGCTACGACATCGAGTTGCATATCATTCGATGCGTAAAGACCATATTTTTCGATTCGTCGTAGCTTTTTTCGAAATTCAAATTTTGGTGGCTTGGGCTGTGTAAGGAGTTTGTTATGATAAAATAGTGGTTATCGCGACTTTAACAACTAGATTGCGGACCGAAGTTGACTAGGAACAGAATATTATAGTTAGTATAGGGTTGTTGACTCTAAGCTCCTATCCTCGACGAACGTCTTTCTCTGCTGTGTACCTTATTGTTACTGGATAAATGATGTTGTAATAAAATATATTATGGAAGGGAGTGATATGTGCCCTATGCAGTAAAAAAAACTGACTTGGAGAATATCGAACAAATTACAAGGGGCATTTTTCGTAAAGTTTTCGAAAATTTTTCGAGTCCCCCTTTTTCTAAATATTTTCAAAACTATAACGAAATTGAAAAAAGCTACGACCAATCTCTAGATCTTTCATTTGCAAATTGAACGGTATATCTCTCATCGCTGTAGCTTGAAAACTGTAGGAGGCGATAGGTTTGCAGTGACTACAAGTGTGAATGTTCAGTAGAGCGCGCCAAAGTTTTGAGCGCCTCGAAATAGGCATTCAATGTTGCAAAGATGCAAGACTAGACGTTACTGGAGCTCAATTTCTGTCAAGGATGGTGCGAACGACTGCACGAGAACCATCCCACACGACTGCAGCCGGGTAACTAAAGCGGAGCGTGCTCAGACCGGCTGTTTAAGTGCACTGCCGGGAATTATTGCCTTTGTTGAATGTTAAAGAACTCCACCACCCCCAATCCTTTCACGATCTATCGTGAAAGCATAGATCAACGTACAGAGATGATTTTGGTACCGTTGGATAGGTCAGAATTTCAGCTTTAGGATTAGACTAAAAACTAGAAAAGACAAAATTTCGATTTTGGACCCAAACGCTCCCCTTCCAGAAGAGGTAAGGCCGGAGTAGGTACAGCCGGATGAGTAACTGCTTGCTAAGGTTACGCACACAGTGAAAGCAGGTTGTCAGCGTGCTGGTTACCTACTGAGGCTGTCGCCTGAAACAAGCGCGAGAGGGTGTTCACAGATGAAGCAGGAAACCAGCTGCAACCTAATCAGTGCTCTGGGTGAGGAAGTGTATTATTAGTGTATTTTATCATTGTACTTTATTAGTGAACTTAATTGGTGTACTTTATAAGTGTATTTTTTTAGTATATTTTATTAGTGTATTTTACTAGTGTATTTTGTTGGTGTATTTTATTAGTGTACTTTATTAGCGTATTTTATTGGTGTATTTTTATTAGTGTATTTTATTAGTGTATCCATGTTTTCACAATAGGCTTATCTGAGGTACGAAATAATTCATAAGAAACAAAGAAAATGGAGGGTTTAAAGGTACAACTAATTCAAAAATGACCATATGCCAAGCAGGTTGAGCAGATAAGAATGTGCAGTACATTCCGGTAAATATGTATAAGCAGGTTGTCGACAGAAGCCTATTCGTACAGGTTTTCACTGTGAACGCTTACATTATTATCTTATCTTCATTCATGTGGCAGGTTGGAGCAGGTTGCCCGCGCTGGCAAACCTGCTTTCACTGTGTACGTACCCTAATGAGTGAACATGCTTAAAGCATTGGCTGAACACCTACGGCGCTATTATTTTCAGGTAGTGCGTGAACAAAAAAAAACATGATTTAGTTTTCATTGATTTAATTTCTGATCAATTTCGGGCATAAATTTTGCATCCTCACCTGCTGAGGTGCCTCAAATGATTTGGGTGACGTTGGAGGTAGTTTCAGTATGCACATTCAACGTGAAACTAAAGTCTCGCCCAATACTCTGCTTCACTTTTCTCTGAATAACCTTCGCCAGTTCGTTGCCTGATCTCATAGAAGCAACTCCCAAGGTGCTGTTGAAGGTTCGTGCCAGATTCGTTTTGAACGCATCTGTCTACACTTCAAGTCAGATGGTGCGGACTATTCTTTTGAAGAATCTTTGGCCCCGATTTGCCTTTTTAACCATGGAGTAAAGCGACCCATGGAAGCTTAGCTTGAACACGGTCGGGACTGGATGCATGCGTGGGCACGTGCTGGAGTGGATGTCGTCTGCGCTACGGCTCACCTCAGTGTGAGCCTACCTCAGTGGCTCACCTGGTGCTTTGGATACGACCACTACCTTGGCCCCGGCAACTCACCTCTGCGCGGGCGTGGACCAGCTCCAAGAACCAGCACTTCATTAGCGATTCACCGAAGGATTTTTAGCACTTCAGGTACGTCACCCTATCTTTGTAGGCACGGAGCAAACGGTGATGAGGTGTTAAATCCTGTTCCTTTTCACTTGAAATTCTAATATATAATAAAGCCCGTACTTATCCATAATTTAATATTAATTGGTAATTTTAAGACTTCATTCATGATTCTCCAATAATCAAGATTGCATCTTACTCGAAAAGTGTGGCAACAGTTGCACCAGCTCGACATATTTTGCTACGATTGCAAACTTTTGTCATTAACGATATTTTTTAATGCATCGAGCATTTTTTCGTCTAATTTCAGAGTTGAACTTTGTGCTTTGCCTGACCACCGTTTCCTTTTCTTCAGAAATTTCGGGTTGGGCAGACGCGGGAGCGAGTTGCGGCTCCTTTGCCTCTTCACGCATATTGAAGAGGAGCCGCTACTGAAGTTAGGCAGCACCAAACTATCTCGTGGAATTGATGGCCATTTATAACATCTTGAAACTTTTCAAATAAAGAAAAGATTTCTTTAGCCTCCAATCCATTCTCGTTTTACTTGCCTTTACATTCATTTTATCAGCTCGTTCCTCAAAGTTTTGTCCAGTGTGGGTCGCTTGTCTGGATTGCAGATTTCATGTGTAGTCTGCGGCTTCTATAGCTCTGGGGCTGAATGAGTAAAATTTGTGGCCTCCGGTTGCGCCTCCCGCTGCTGGCTCGTGCTGTGGGTGAGAAATTGTGTCACTATTTGGATAATATGACTCATTCATTTCCCTTAATGTATGGTTAATCTAGAACTTTTATCTAACTAATGGATCTAATTGAGATCTCAAATTTATTTGCGTATACATTGGTTTTTCAGCCCGAGTAACTACATTCTAACCCTTGTTTTATTAAAACGTCTTGATCTTTTACACACCATCATCGATAATAAACAATGATAATGAAAGCATGCTGAAGACAAAATCCTAATAAACAATCAAAAATATACCTCAAGAGGAGCTTGGAAAGAAGCATTTGATATGATTTCTAAAAAAGACAATAAATATTATGCGTTTAAAATTGCTTATGAAAGGCAACACTTCTAAGGAATCCAGTGTCTCTGATGTTACACTACAATGAATTTTTTTCATTTCTAATTTATTTTATTTATTTTTTTGTTTAAGAACTATTTTGCGCAAGCTTTTATCAATGATATAACAACAGGATTGTTCATCCATACCATTATCATGAGAAATGAATTCACAATTTGACAGGGATCGTCAAAGTTCAAGCATTATCTTTCAAAAGCTACTCTATATTGGACAAAACTTTGGGAAGCGAGGAAACTAATCAATAGGAATTGAGGTCAAAGAAACACGATTACAAGCAAGGTTCAAATAGTATTTTCTTTAATGAAAAAGAACTAAATGGCATTAATGCCATCATCCCTAAACTTGTTCGGTACTGCCTCCAAAATTTGCGGTTGCGACTCCACTTCACTATGTGTGAAGAGGCAATGGAGTTGCGCCTTGCTTCCGCGTCTGCCCAACCCGTAAATCCTGAACAATCAAAAACGAAACGGTGATTACAGAGATCATGAAAAAAATGCTCGGACGTTAAAAGGGCTAAATGCGAAAAGGGTCCTTTCCCAGGCAAAATGAGAAAAGGCTGCGCATCGTAGCAAAAATATTTTCTGAGTCATTAAAAAGGATTTACCACACGTTCGTACAAGTTTTAAGGTTATTATTGCAATAAAGTTAGTAATTCATGAAATATTTTATGGAAAAGATGCAACATTGATAATTACGGGCTTATTCTTTGTTCGGGTCATAAGTGAAAGAGAACAGGATTTAGCGCCTCATCACCGCCTACTCCGTGCCTACGAAAGTGGGGTGACGTACCTGAAGTACTAAAAAATCCCTCTGTGAACGTCGGTGCGTAGCTGGTCCAGCGGCTGGTACACACCCGCGCAGATGTTGCCGGGGCCAAAAAACGTAGTCGTAGCCAACGTGGTAACCAGAAGTGCCGAAGGAGGTCATCGTAGTGCTGACAACACCAAATCCAGCACGTGCCCAATGCTCGCATCCAAATCCCAACCGTACTCGGGAGAGGCTTCCAAAGTTAAGCTTCTACTCCATGAATGCTAGAACAGGTTCGAGGCTGTACATCTCGGTGGCGTATCAATGAAGATCCCACAAGGAAATGTGAACTGACGTGAAGTCAAAGTAGCACCATGGGAGTTACGCTCATGAGTCAAGAGTCGAACTGCTGAAGATTCTCAAAACAGGGGTGAAGTAAAGCAGCACGGGCGATATTAGTTTCACCTCAATTGTACACGTTAAAACTGCATGACGCGTCACCCCAAGTAAAGCACAGAGTAAGTAGTAATGAGGCTATGACCCGAAAAGCTTTAACTACTCAAAATTATCGAAAAACTAATCTTAGTTTTTGTTTATATATCGTCCGTAAGGATATCACAATGATTAAAAAATTGCAAAAAAAGACATTGAACCGTTAATTAATAATTTGGACACATTTTATTTCGCCAAATTAGAATAAAAACTTCAAAATTTGAACACATTTCTTGCCGCCAGATTAGATTTAAAAATACTTTTGTTTAGTGATCTTCACCAGCAATTATTTGTCAGGTAATAGTTTCTAGAAAGTATTACGAAATTTTTCGTTAAAAACGGAGGCAATCATATTACCATGTGCATGTCATTGTAGATTTTTAATGAACTCGTCTTTAATCAGAATATCAACCAGTAAGAAATGCACACAAAGTCTTAAGTTTGAATTGTGCCTTTCAGCACTCGCATGGTAGTTGGCTAATATTTTATAATTAATTGATTGATGCTGCGATAATAATCGTGCGTAACTTTCGAATGACCGTTCACTGCGGCCTTTAAATCTGGCTGTCGGAGAGCGCTCGCAAAGTGAGAAACGAAGTCTATAAATAATAAACTTCATCGTCAAGTTTTATTTAAACTAGTGTCAGTTATGAGCGAGGAAAAACAAGTACAACTCAAAATAATGCGTGAAACAAATGATACATACTTGAGTTAACATTTTATATTTTTCGTAACGAAAAGATTGGTTTTTTGATGTCCATATTGAGGCAATGAACGACAGCCTCAAAGTTCTTGTGGAAGGAAAACTGGTGGGTTAATTATGAAATACTGGCTGGCAATTTATTATGACTTGTAATTTATAATTGCATAATCCTAAATCTCGTAGATGGTATAATGGAGCAAATGTCTGTGAACTAACGAAAGATCCGTTCACATCCACCTTTTACATAGAACATAAAGTTCACAGTCGACTCTCTTTTCAAAAATAACATATTTTTCATTTTCAAATTAAATTTAGACATGCCAATTAAAAATCAAATTTCAACATTTGCTCCAATCCCTTGCCTCCCAATTCTTAATGCCTAGCTATTCTCCTACTAAACATAAATTTTCAGGTCCAGGTAATATAACACCGACGAGATAAGTATCCTGGATACGATCCCCAACAGCCCCTGTATATTGCAGCGCCATAAATATCCTTGATACGCGCCCCAATAGCCCTATAAATTGCGGCGCTAGGCGCACAACAAGCAAAGAACCACACGAACTTTGAGAGATAAAAACAAGATTGATGAAAACAATGCGTTTAATGCACCCCATTCCTAATCGATTTAGAAAAATTCTTCTCGTGTATTCACGCTGTCAAGGTATTAGAGCTATTGTCAATTTTTAATATGACGAATATTCTCTCAAATAAGAACTGCTCAGCTTACTTTATTGAATCAGCTAAGATGGAAACTATTATATTTCTATTTGAGCATCTCTTTAGAATTTATGGGAAGTGTTTTGGATTGTATACTCCACATTGTAATCTGTTACATTTGCCAAAATTATAGCGGTCACATTCGTTGTCAACATTGTCTTTTTGTATGAAGCATCCACAGCAAGGGAACACTTCGAGCCAGGCTGTTGAAACCTATTGGAGAACTTAGAACGAAAAAATAAGTGGATTAAAATCGAATGAAAATAATTGAATGCGCTATCGTCTCAAAATCGTGCTAATGTCTGGGTTAGGTGCCAGGTTACAGAATGAACGACAATCATGCAAATAAATTTCAGGTAAATCTCAGTGAATTGAGATTACCTGATCGTATTCATAAATAGGTCCGTATTTATATTATGAATGAATTGATGACGAATAATTAAGAATATTGAGATAAATTCTGGTAATTAGCCACAACGATAAAGGAAATGTCTTGAAAAATAATGATTAGATCGAATCGACGGGTGAATCAGCTAAATTAGAATAATTTATAATGAATTGCCGGGTTACCTCAATAATATATATGGTTGCTTCAAAATCTTTCTCGAATAAATTATCGTAGTTGTTGCTTCAAATAAAACTAAGAGGATGAATCTGGGAAGAAATATTTCTGTCTCAGGATTTTTATCATAATAATTATTAGAATGCACGAGTGGGCTATAGAAGGGACAAAGCCTTCAAAGTAAAGAAAAGTAATAAAGAAAAACTTGGCAGATACCATTGAATGTGTTGAATAACGGTTTGCACCTGCAATAAAATGTCGATTCATCTAAAATTTCTGATTCAAGAATTAATATTATTTTATAATTCATGAAATTTCAAGTTTTATAACCCATGGTGCCAACAACTAATAAAAACTAGCGGTAGTTCGGCAGATCTTCATTCCATAAATCAACATCGCATTTGCGAATATCCTCATTATCCTCATATTAAGAACGTTATGAAGTTGAAACTTGTTTTATTTAAAAGAAGAACATTTTTATGGTAATATTGTATCCTAGTTTTTAAATATAATATATTTTAAATGCCCACCACAATTGTTTTGACAAAATAGGGCTCTTCTCTTCGTTGCTTTTATAACCTTCATAAATTACGCTAATTTAGGTCTTTAATTGCTAGTTTTTATGATTGTATCTGTAATTGTTAGGCGAAAATAGCCTGCATGCCGAATTTTAGATCTCTAGAGCAATTAGAAATGGGCTAATTTTTGTTGTCAATGTTAACAACAAACAAACAAACGCGAAGCTGAGTTAAGAAAAACGTGTTAAAAAAGTATAGTATAGTATCTTCGGCATTGATGAATAGGCCTGGATAGGCCTGTCGCCGATAGTTGTACTTGTCTTGACTAGTTCGCAGATCTAAACGACTGGCCTTTTGATCAAATCTTTTCAACGGGTGGTATATAGGTTTAAAATCGTTTCAAGATTACAGTGTTTCCGTAGGACACGAGGCATTTCAAGACTAAACAGTTGCTCTTGCTTGGCCGTGTCTAGTCTGTTCTTGAACGCGTTCATCCTCGGCGCGTCAACAATATCTTCAGGGAGGCTGTTCCACATGTTAGTGACTCGAAGCGAGAAGTGCTGTCGCATGGGTGAGTTGCAGTTTTTTTAGTTTATAGCTGTGGCTCCTGGTATTGGTTCATGTTTCAAATTCTAGTAATCTTTCTGGGACCTTGTACAAACTGTGTTTATACTTGTATATTTCAAGAATGAGGTCACCACACAGGGGACGATAACAGAGACTAGGAAGCTACATAATCTTCAATGTTTCTTCATAAGACTTGCCATCTAAGCCTGTAATTACCCTTGTTGCACGCCTTTGAACACTCTCGACTAAATGTTTGTCATTTTCGAGTTTCGGTAACTGCACGTTACCAAACTGTAGGTGCGGGCGCACTACAGAGGTGAACAAAAGCTTCATCATTTCTATATCTAGGTACTCGTAGGAGCGTCTGATCAGCCCAATCAGTTTATTGGACTTATTAACTTGCGTCTCAGTATGCCAAGAAAATTTTAGCTCCTTGTCGACCCAAACTCCAAGATCTTTTTCCACGCAAGACTTCTCAATCATAACCCTCTCGTTGCAACCGTGTCTTCTCATGCTGTAAGCTTGCTGTTCATTGTTCTTGCCGAGGTGAAGTACTTTACACTAATCAGCATTATAATAATAATAATAGCGGTTTCAGCGTTTAATAGGCCGTAGGCCTGTCGCCGATTCTTAACATCGCAGAACATTCACAGCTTATTGCGATCTTAAACTCACAACTCTCTGCTTCAATTCTTCTGTGCTTAACCGCCCGGCCTCCTTGCCAATTCTGACCAGAAACTGACGCACAGAGCCTGGGATCGAACCCGCGCCTCTCTGCTCCAATCTCGGTACTCTGAACTTTAACCACTGGGCCACCCTGCTGCCACGCATCGGCCCAGTCAACTAATCTGTCAAGAAAGTAGATTCTAGTAATCATTCTGGGACCTTGTATAAAACACCTTCAGCTTTGCTATAACCGTAATGTTCATCCACTGTATTTTTCTGACTCCAACGAGCTTATCAGAGGAACTTTTAGGTGATCTATACAGGACACCTATAAGGAGGCTGTCCCTGCTTTTTAGAGAAATCTCACGCCACACTGATTCTCCAGCTGATTGTTTCTCTGCTGATAATTAACCTTGTTGGACCCTATAAAAAGCTCTAATCCACAGAGCTACACCTCTACTGCACTGCTCTTCGTTCACGTTATGAAAACAATCAAAACCTGGCAACGGAAATTCATCAGGTACAATTTTCCGCCAGTGATTTTTAGGGAGTGTCTCTGTAATACAAATAATGTCTATACACTCGTTTGCGATCACAGTTAACAGTTCATTTCTTTTGTTCAAAACGGAAGCAGAGTTCGTGTAGAAACATTTCAAAACTTTTTGCGCATTTCCATTTTGATGTTCGAGTAAACTTTTAACCTTATTTACAGAACTGGATTTATGTACATGATTTCCACTATTCAATTGTCTTCCGTCTTGCTGACTGACGGCGAGCGGTCGGAATCCTCGTGAGATCTTGAATGTAGTTGACATGATTTTCCATGCTTCTGCGTCTGTTTCGTCCCTGCCATTTCTTGCGGAAACCCACTCTCTATAGGGAGCGTAGCCGTGTGTAACAAAATTGACTCGTAAACAGGCCCTGGGCCCAACGCCAACCATCAGCATGCAATATCTACACATAGCCTCAGATCTTTGAGCTGTTGGTAACTCCGGCTAACAGTAAATCCGCTTTGCACAACACAGCCACTGCTTCACAGCGCCGGAGCACAACTGGCCGGAGCGCAACAGGCCCTACCGCTACAGGCGCAGGTTAGGTTAGGTTACGTTAGGAGTAGCCTATTGCGGTAGGGCCTGTTGCGCTCCGGCCAGTTGTGCTCCGGCGCTGTGAAGCAGTGCCCGTGACTGAACGGCGCTGTTGTGGTGGGCGCTCTGTGTCGAAAGCCGTGAAGATGCCCGGCTGCTTTATGCTCGGGAAGGTATATGAATCGCACTGTGGACTTGGGCCATGCTGACCCTAGCTATCCATCCTCTCTATAAAAGTGTGGAATCCTTCACAAAACGGACCTGAATTCAACGATTTCTGCTATTTTTTCGCTGTTTTCAGCACGCTCCAAACCTGGGCCGGATCCTTCACCGTCACCAATAGAGATCTGAAGGTGTTAGCAGCAGCATTCATAGAGCGTATAGCCTCTTGCACCATGCAATATCAACCGGTGTGCTTAGTGCTTTACTACATAAGTCTGCAACATACTTATTGACGGTCATCACTCATTCGTTCGTCTCAGATGCGGTGCTTTCGGGATGCCGAACCATACAAGGTTGCACTTCCTACGTTATCTGTCAAGTAATTCACGGGAGCCTTCACTAGCGACTTCAGCTATAAAAAATTGTGATTCTTCATTTCCATATATTAAAAATTTACTGGATTTTCCCGTAGAGCTCTCTCTACGATCAGCTCATTGCGCAACGAGCTCAGCTCATTACTCAAATAGTAATGAACTGGATAATGAATATATAATGTATAAACTGTATATAAACAAGTGCAGATAACATAAGTGCATGAAACCGACGCGTGAGTTAATTTATGTAGCAGCAGAGAAATGTATAAAAAAATCCAGAACTTCGCCATAACCTTGACGTAATTGTTCGCGAAAATTTTATTGAGTTCAGAAATTTTCTTTTGTTGCTTTGCAGTCTGCAATAAACTGGTTTAGAGGCGAGGTGTTCAAAGGAGGTAGTTGAGTCTTAATTATTTTAATTTGGAGTGAACATTATTATTGCCTCATTTTAATTATTGTCCATTCTCTGGAGTTTTAAGTATTATGATATCCTGTAGTATTTGGTAAGTAAGATTTAACTCTATTTTTCCTTCTCTCTGAGATCACCTAGACTTCTCTCTTGCAATGACAGGTTGTATTGGCATTGGTTTTTGACATTCATATCGTATTGACATTAACAACGGTATTTAGAAACTAACACATTCAATTATCGAGGATATATACACATCAAGCTACTCACCGCTATGAACTATCTGAAAACGTCGACAGCAGCTCCGAGAATCGAACGCAGATCCTCCGCGTCGTAGCCCACGCCTGTACCACCTTGGCCACGCGAACACCTTACCAGCCTATAGGCTCTATGAACTACTTAACTATAATACGGATGCCACATTACGTTTACGGCATAACGTTCAATTATCCTTCGTTGAACTTGATAGATATTATTCATAATGCACTAATTTCAAGAAATGAACAAAGTAGCCATTCGTATGATCCCGTCAGTTAGATAAAAGTAAATATTAGAGCTAAATTTGTTAAGTAAATTATCCTATTGCATTAGCTTCATGTCATTCGATAGTTTGATCGATAGTTTGATTTGAACAACGCACTCAAATCATTAGTCTGCTGAAATAGCAAGTTCTCTAATAGTTTTAATGCAAAGAAAGCGCCAAATAAATTCACCATATCTTCGATGAAAACGTTTCGGAGACCAGCACCGAAAAGCAGGGAAATTCGATCAATTTATAAACTGATGATGGTGCTGGCTTGCACATTTTCATTGAAAAAATGGTGAATTTCCTTGGTATTTTCTTTGCTCTAACATTTACTGTTATAAACGCGTTTTCTGTAAATCCAAGTTAGAAAACTTTCTCATGATAAACTGATTGATATCTCGCTTTGGCAACGCGTGAATGACCGTAAATGTTTCTGTATGCGTGTTAAAACTGGAAGAGCATATAAAATTCTTACGTATATCAAAGTATTATAATACTGAAGAGAAATAAATATCATAACTGGCACCAGAAATTTACCCAAAATAACGTACTATGCGAATGAACTAAATGAAGGATGAAGTTCATTCTCCCGCCACTAGCAGTTTCCAGCCCCTACCACTCCTCCCTCTCTCAATGCCCCCCCATGCACGGCCTGCTTAGCTGCTCTGTACAGCTCCCTGCCGGGCAATCCTAGTACCAGCGCTGCAACGGCGCCGAGTTCCGGCCCTGCGGAGCTGCTAGAATTTTGTCTCTATATTGGCCATGGCGCAGCGCCGTTTTATGGATAGATGGCCGGTTATAGTTTCACGGCTCCATCCTGCTAAAGCACGACCAGCCCGGCTAAACCCGGAGCCGGTCTCGGCTCAAAATTTTAACTGGGTTATTGTCGGCATTCGTTGTTTGCTGCTTTTGAAATAAAATATAATAACTATAACAGTTCAATTGAAAATTTGATAACAATTTATTAAATTTGTTCCGTAATTAATATTGACATTAATGCCTTTCCTATTTCGGTGGCAGAGCAGATGACAACATGTCGTTCAAGAGCAGCTCTTCTAACAAAAAGAAGAACAAGAAAATTTTGACAAATAACTTAGTCCAGTTTCAAGCCCCATCAAGAAGAGACAACGTAGCAATTTATGATAAGCTCTAGACTCTAGAACGACCGAAGTCGCATAGGCCTGTACAACTACGTCATTGGACGCATCAAATTTCTTGAATCCTCTGCCAAAGAACGGAGAGAGAGAATCTGTTTAGTTTCGGAGGAGCTGAGGGCTTAAATAACTATGGAGCAAAATAAAATTTTGCACTTTCCTCATGTATCTTATCAGGCTGTTTGCGCAAAACTAGCATAACTTCTAGAAAACTATGAGCGCTGCTGAAAAAACCTTTGATTTATTGAATGTACTGTTTGATATAACCAAAGTGAAAGGCGAATTGTTGTGCAAAGAGGATAAGGACATACAAACTGCAAATTGAGAGCGGAGGTCACGTTGGCTATTCAACTAGCAAATCGCTAGTGCCAATACTGAAACGACAGTTTCAGCAAACTGGCAGTAAGTTACGAAATTAGGCGCGTGAACCAAAAATGAGAGGGCAGAGTATAAATGCCCAATCACGACAATCATATTAGATGTTCGCAAATTTCGCAGTATTTACCTATAAATACAAATTCAACCACTATCACACGCAAGAACTCACCCTGATGTTTGGGTTGAAATCCCAAAAGAGGTGATCCACTACACCGGTCGGGATCAGCAGCTTAACTGATCTTTAAAAAAATATAACACTCACGTCAGCACTGATCACATTTTATCTTAGCGGTCTTATAGCCAGTAGTAGGGAATTTGTAAACTACTAGGTATATTACAGACGAGCTCTCACATCCGATCTGCTTCAATGCATCTTTCGTTTGGCGAATACTGATACTGGGGTTTGGAAACCACAAAGAAGTTCCGTATCAGGTCTCAATTTGTTTTAAATTTTTTAATAATTTCAAGAAAATATTATATACGATAGAGGCAAAACATCGTAACAATTATTGTCAGCTCGATAAGTTGGACTTCAGTGCGAAGTTCTACAAGTAAAATGAAGTGGATAGCATGGCACCATAAGATTGCCGAAGCCATTCCGATTCATTTCGTTGTATTAAAAACCAATTTTCTGAACAATTAGTGTGTTCTTCTAGGCCACAAAACCGATATTATAGACTTTACATTAAATCGTTTTTTATTATTATGGAAAAACGCAATGTTGGAGCAACTCGGCCAGTCATAATTTTTTTGATAGAACGAATTTGCTAGACATTTGGAACTTAAGTAGGTATTACTCATGCGCTGAATATACTCATTCGGAATATAAGTAGGTATTATTAATACGCTGTGGTAAAATTATTATCGATTTTTCAATACTTCATTTTCAATTAAAGCGAATAAACACATTTTCGTTTTATTTGCATATCTAATATCTATACTAGTGAAAGTCGTAATCAATCCAACGAAGGTAGGTCAAAACAGTTTTAAAATGTTAAGTACCCTTCGTTGGATTGATTACGACTACTGCTGGCATAGGATATGAGAAAGACTGACAGCCGCCACAGCTCTGAGGGTATAATTGATCTTATGTAAATTTAATAATAATACCAATCACGGCCTCCGGGCAATTAGGAAGTATCGGTCATGCAAGGCCTATTTAACAACATAAACAACTTTTAAGGAACAATCGCAGGTCGTGACTATGCAAACACACATAACTAAAGATGCTTATACACGAGGCGAATAGTTGCGTCGACTAGTCGACGCAACTAAAATTTGTGATGATTGACGTCTTCAGAGGCGACTAGCTGCTGCATTGCACATGGAGTAGCTCAAGTTGTTTCAAGACAGTCTAGTGTGCCCACTGCCCAGTAGCGGATCGGCCTTCGTACTGAGCATATCTGAGTCGCTGTCTTTTCTATACTGTATTGCGCACAGCTGTGGAGCTCTCGCTTGCCTCCACCATGCACACACCTTACTCGACAACTCCCAACGTCGCACTGGCGCACTGCACTGAAAACACTCTCCTTGTGTATAGGCTCTCATCGGGCAAAACTGTAATCGACGCTACTAATCGCACCGTGTATAAGCACCTTAACAGTCTATAACCTACCCAATGTGTGAACAACATGCGCTTCTTCGAAATTATTGCGTCCATGTTCAAGTTACTCACCTCAATTGGAAATATTAGAAATTTATTTAATTTTGACAATTATTGAACTAGCTTATTTACAGCAAATACTTATATTCCAAATGGCTAGCAGATCCGTTAAGTATTGGAGGAGCTGTGGCTGGATGGGTTGCTTAAAAAATGCGTTTATTAGTTTTAATTGAAAACGAAGTAATGGAAAATCTGTAATAATTCCTACCGCAGCGTATTGGTAATACCTTTTCATATTTCAAATTTCAAGGAAATTCGTTCAGTATTAAAAAAAATTATGACAGGGCGAGTTGCTTAAATATTACGTTTCTCCGTATTAATAAAAACAAATTGATGTAAAAATCTGGAATAATTCCTATCGCAGCGCATTGGTAATACCTACTTATGTTCCAAATCTGAATAAAGTCCGTTCAGTATTGAAGGAGTTATGACTGGGCGAGTTGAACGCTTAGTTAGGTTTTGCGTTCGAGCTCGCAGGCGAGTTCGTAAAAGTGTCAAATAGGTGCCACAAAATTGAAAAATAGTCAAATTATGCCAGAATTTTTTGTGTTTTAATTGTGTTTCCAACTAATTTGCAGCTAATCTTACAAAACATGATCTTCGTTGAAGTTGTGTTGGATCACTGCTCTATTCTAAATTATGAAATTTCAACATGATTGGATTGAGCGATTTTATTAGGTTAGATGGGAAGTATGAGGATGAGGTATTTCTCACTTCAAGATGGACTAAATTCCATTCTACCAAAGCTTGATCTAGTTGCACTAACATACATTCGGAGTTTTTCATTTCAAATCCGATTTTTTATTCACAATATAAGAATCAATAACCTTTCAAAAAATTTACAAACATTCGCTCTGAATCATAAATTGCTTGACTGAAAATCCACTTTGTCCGCGAACGTCTTTTCTCGGGAGTATGTAACAGATTATTCGGTTTAATAGACAGGGCTTTTACATTTATGATGGCGCATTATTGTAAAGACTAATGTTCGGTATTAATTTATGAGCGATTCCTATGAAGAGGTAGGCAGATTATTCGTGGCCCAGAAAATTCGTGGTATTTATTGAGAACGAAGTCAGCTGTCACAGCCATCTTTATTGCAACGCTAAAATTTTGATTATTCACGTCGGTATTACTATATTGTGTTCAATTTCTGAGAAGAGGATGATTCTTGATGATTAATGGGCAGACTTGTTGTGCGATCTTGAGGAGAAGGCTACTCTTTCTTGGATTTCTTTCTTTCGTCAATTTGTTGCAAAAATGCACGCCGTAGCTGTCCGGAAAGATCTGTGAATAAAAATTTTCTAAAAATTTAAACGTACATGGATTTGACATGTTAATGCGAGTACATAACTTTCATATATCATAATTTTTCAACTTTGGAAAATATTTAAAACCTTGCATATTTTAACATATTTTAGCAATGATTTAGTTAATACATTTTTTTCTGAAATTTTGAAAATTTTTCGTTATTGTACACATCAAGAATGTATCTAAGATGATAAAAATAGCAGACGTCTTGGACTTCCTGAGAGGCCTAACTAGTGCTTTTTGGACAGACCCCAGCACCCGAATCATGGAAGTTTCACAAAGTTTTGCTCATGAGTCTATTAATAAATAGGCGATATAAAAATAGATATAGTGTAAACAGAAGGCGTGGAGGTCTGGAAAAACCGTTGGATCCTGAATCAAATCGTTGCAGAGCACCGTAAAACAATAGATTATGATGTCAGTGCAAAATCAGTGCTTTCAACGTACATACAAAAAAACGAATATTCTTCAGGACTGCAAATATTTTAAATTCCAGTGTAAGAACTACAATTAAGAAACACATGTAGTAATCGCAGAATAACTGATATGATGTATTCCCAATGCGAAGGAGGTTTGTAAAATTAAAAATTGTTCATCCAAGAAGCGAGAAAGCCTATTTTCTCCCGACTTACTTCAGCCGAAATAAGCGTGCATTCCCGACTGTATTACGCCTTCGAGGTTGTAAGAAGGCCGGAAAAATGGGCTGAAATATATGCTAAGCAGTTCTCGGCTCGAATGTATTTCCAAAAAAGTAATTTGAGTCCGAATTTGCGGCAAAATTTTAGCAGCCAATATAGTGAGATATAATTTGTTCTAATTATCTAAGTGGTCCCACTATTTTTTAAAGCCTTTTGAGTTACGATCTACTTTATACTACTATCAGGTTAGTCTGTTAGAAAAAGTATTAGTTAAAGTTAGTCCAATTCAGGTAATAATATTAAAGTTAATGCATTCCAACTTAATAAAAACCCCTGCAAATCCATATTTAACAGTGAAGATAGGACTCTCATTTTACTCTCAATTCAATGTATGGAAAAACAAATTTGTTCTTCAAGTTAAATGTACTCATATAAAGCATAACTAAAATTTAAATTTACAGTCTAACACTTTCTTCAATTTTCTCCAATGTAATCAAATTCTCCCACTGAGAAACAATTTCAGGTCCAAGTATTATCCCGACACAATAAGAGGGAGATTTCATTAGTTAACATTTGTAAAGTTTGTAAGATCTATTTCGGGTGAGATATTTTGGTTATCCAATAATTTCTTTGTGAACTCTAAATTTTCGTTTTCAGTTCGTTTTCGTACCTAGTCTACCGCCAGTAGCTCTTCTTGTTGTGATAAAGAATTTATTTTTCACGATGGCAAAATTTGACTTTGAAAGTGACGATAATAAATTTGATGATCAATTTTCGCTGTACTTGAAAATCTGAGTGAATAAAAGAAATAATTAGTGTAAATCAGTTTTACATTCTTGACGACTGACTAATTATTATATTGAGGTCTTTTGGCGTCAGCTCAAGCGAAAAATTGCACTGCTTGCAAACACCAGGAGAGCGAACTGAAGTCTGGTAGATCCTGCAGAGCGCCAAAGACAGAACAATAAGTATCCTGGACACTCGGCTACGTGCCATAACAGCCCCTGTATATATTTGTGGTGCAAGGCTTCAAACACATACACATACAAAATAATTGAAAAATATGTTTAAGATTAGTTGAAATTGGTAATTGGACAGAACTAAAATATAGGTGGGACATTAGTTCAATTGTTCAACATCAGGCAAACTTACTTCGTGTATAGTTTTGTTGTTAGATTCTACTGGGGCCAGGAATAGAGTTGGCAGAGCGTGAGCCCAATATACTGGATAGAAGTAAGACGTTTTTAAGGCCAGCCAATCACAGAGCTCAGGTTGTTCATCTGATGTGAAGAAATAAAAATCTGAAATCTGAGGTATGAAACCAGACAATTAAATCGTTAGTTTACAAAAATCTGATGAAATTATCTGATCTGATGAAAGAAATCAGATGACATAAAATGATGAAATTATTGTAATTCTCGTGAAATATTTTTGTAAACCTGGGTACTTGGATATAGTATCCGTCTTGCATGTAATATTATTCACCTAATTACTCCTGACTCCCTGTACGGAGAATAATTATAGATTTCTAATTCATATTGAAACTAGAGTAATTTCGAAATTTTATTTCATATAATTTGGTTACCAAACAAAAAACTGACCATGTTCATTTATAATCTTCAACGAAGTTTCCGATGAAAAAGGGCGTGGTTCATCTGAAACAGGTTGACCCATCGCGTTGCGCGGGGTGGCGTCACAACCCGAACGCTCCACCGCTTTCGTTATGGCGATCGGACCGTTCCAGGAGTATATTATCCCCTTGAATAGAAGAAATATTAACGAAGAAGTGAAGATTGTATGTTCAAATGTAGAATATTATATACATGAATGATAAACAACTTTAAAAACTTCAATTGGTACCACCAAATTCTAAACACTGCAACTTTATTGGAATTTGGTGTACGAGGGCATAGTATTACCGAATATTCCCTAGTACATCAATGGTATTTCTTGGATCATTGTGAATGGTAAGTTATTAGCGAGAGAAACTATTTACCATAAGGCTCAGAAATTACACCTGGAAGGAGTTAAATTGATAGCCGCTTCAAATACTATTTTGTTCATGACTAAAGTAGGTAGCTAGCAATCATGTGAAGAATTCCAATACAGAGAAGATTAATCAATTCATTTTGAAGACGTTTCCACGCAGTTTACAGCAATTAAAGAGCGCGCGCAAAGCGGCGTGCTCACCCGTTATTTTTCACTCAAGCAACGATTGAAGAGGAGACTAAGCCCAGCAAATGTAAAGACTAAATGAGAAGTAGAGAGCGTGAGTGACAGAGAGCGCATTTTCTCGTCGACAAAAACGTGAAGTCACGAACGGACAGACAGAAGGACGGACAGACGGACATGGCGAGCACAATAATGCATTTTTTCCATAAATGAAAAGATGCGTGAAAAACACAAAATTTGTCTATTAACAATTCAAGGGGACAGGATCTAAAAGCTGAATTTAAACTGGGCCTCTGAGAAGTTTTGTTCAATAAATGCATCCCAATTGTAAATTTTCATGTTTTAATGGTGAATATTTTCAATACCAGTTCTTTCTTTCGATACAAAGACATGATCCCTTTTAATATGTCTATCAATGCAGTTGTACACGATGATCATCTGCGTATGTTAGGACGACGTCACGCAATATTTACTCTAGGGTCGCAGAACATAAGGCAGGAGTTGTAGGACTGGGCCTAATTATCAAAACATTGCCTAATTATCAAAGTACACGTAACGACTTACGTGTGGCGTAATCGCTGATATGAAGACGTAACTCTAGCGGTGGTATTATCAAAATATTTGCGCGGGAAGCTACGTACAAGAAGCTGTACGTACATAGCTCTATACATCTGCTCGGAGGTGTCGTAAATGGAGTTACGTACAAGTTTTGAGTGTGCCAATATAAAACTATTGATTTACTTGTAAAACGGTGAATTATTATTGAATTTTTTTCAATAATTCGACGTTGACATAATATGTGACCGTTCAAAACGATGTTTTTGGGTGAAAAAATTAAATTGTGTTAATGCCAGCTAATTTCCTTTCCTTTTGTGCTATAATTGACAAGCAAATGTTGGCAATCTTATCTAAGAGTTTTATGATCATTAACTAAAACAATATCTTCATGACTTTTTGATTCCAAATTAAATTTTGTTTGTCGTAATTGCAAAAAAAAAATGCAATCAAGGCGGTGTCATTGCTATTTGGACAACCTCCTTTCATCCACGCGCACTGCGCACTGAGTCGACAGGAGTAACGATCACTAATTCAAAGCCTCTGATTGATCAGTTAGCCAGATGGTTTTGATAATAGCTTTTCTGATGAGTCTTGCATACGAAAGTTTTGATAATGTCAAAATTAAGGTGTACTTACGTAACACGTATCTTCTTGTATGTACGTATGAAGAGATACGAATTTTTGATAATCCGGCCCCTGGGCAGCTACTATCATGCCCTCCTGATTCGGCTGTGCGCGCTCACGCCGAACAGTGTGACGTTCCTTTATCTGGTACTGACTTTAAGATTTTTGCTTCCACTTCCGGTGTTTTTAATTTGCGTATTTTAGAATTGGTATAAAAAGAGTCCCAGTTTGGATTCAGCTTTAGTTCTTGGCCATCCGAAATTATAAATAGATAAGTTCTGCAATTTTTTTCTTGTGCTATATCTTTTTCTTGTAAATTTGGGTTGTAATTTCGGTTCTTTGAATTTCAATTGTACTAACTAGTGATTTTATTTGCATTCTTTAATCTTCGAAGTGATGATGGAGCTGGTCTCCGGAAGATATATGACGAACTTTTGTGGAATTTTCTCTGCTTCTAAGTTTCTAGTATAATTTGCGATTCAAGCGAATGAGTGACATAAAACTTTAATGTTACCAAATTCATAGCAATCTTTGCCTGTTTTATGCCCAGATTAATCCCTGAGAGAATCTTTATAACATTCGGTGCTTAGGTAACCTAGCAAGAAAATACTGATGCATGTTGACAATATTAAATACAAACACGCACATTGTAGTCTTCAGCGATGAACTGCATGATAAGCTGAAGCATGGGGTGTCCGCGCTTGAAATGGAAGGCTGCGTTGTTGAAACTTTTTATCTCGTCAATCTGAAATATTCAAAGTGCTAATTTAAGGTAAAAAAAGCCAATTTCAAAATTTGTAGGGGATTTTAATTTCTTAAATTTAATTATATTTCATATACCTTATTAAAGTATTAATATATCAATAAAAAAATTTCAATAATATCTCACAAAACATTTACATAAATTAAATTTCAATTTGTGAATATTTAATTAAATAATGTATAAGAAACAGATAGGGTTAGCAATTCAAAAACGTAAAACATGAATTTACATGGAGTGCAATGAAGTTTGTGAGATTCAAGACTGATCTTAAAGCCAAGGTATCCATGTCGGTGTAGAAGCCTCCAGACTTGTACACAACCGCCAGTCGACACATGTTGCTTAGGTTGTTGGGTAGATAATCCACGTCTGCGAATAAAATAAAATAAAACAACATTACTATGAAAATTGACATTATTCCACCAACTCAAACGGGATCAATAGACGGATCAGTTGATTTTCAAGAGGATGTTACAAAAAAGCATATATGTACTTGGTAAAATCTTCTTTGGATACTATATGCGCATTTGGTCATTGAAATGAGCATTCTCTTTCTGAACATTCTGGTAGAAATGATTGGGACACGACACTATATATGTAAACATTCATGACTTAACATCAGGCTGACTCTTGCATCATTTATCGTGTTACGGCTACCCATATTGTATAAATATTAATTATTCAAGCTCCGAGGTTTTCAAATTCAGCTTATTTCATTATTTCATAAAATGTTACAAAATTACAAAACTCTAACCAGACCTTAAATATCCTAGGTCGTCCGCGAATATTTCAACATAAACAATGACATTCCTACACGTTATAGTTAGTATGATGAATGAAGATTTAAACTGAATTTAAAACTGATCAATGAAGATTTAACATGATGAATGAGAAATAAAAAAAACTTGTGTTTTAAATTTTTCATACCATCACTTATTTTGTTGCTCTTATTTAATTTTTGGTGATGTGTTGTTGTCTTTCCATTCAAGGTATTGTATTATAGGTTAGAACTTGATGAATGAATTTTTCTTGATTGTGACACATCACAGTGAAAGAAACGAGAGCCAATATAGAATGGCAGAACAGCGGCCTCAGTCAATCTCTGACAGGATACTTTTCCATCCGCCTCTACCCCGGCCATTGCCATGAGCAAGAAGCTTGAAACAGTGTGGAGCGTTACTTTTCATAAATTGGTGCAAATTCACGGTAGTTAACTTATGCATACTAGTGATTGGTTGGTTGTTTGATGCAAGAAACGTGATTAAACCGACATCTGGAAGATAACCTTTGCTCTGAGGTTGCCTCATATCATTCACATGCCTCCCACCACAGGGCTTGATTCATACCGAAATATACAACCGCCAAAAAAACCCTATTATCCCTATCCCAAATTATTCTCTGTGACGACTCTGGCGAGCTTATTCGGCACCTAAACTGAATCCAAATTTAGAGAGCGAAAATGTTTTAAAATGTAATAAAATACACAAATATACACTACGTGCCTGTATTAATTACAGAACGCCACTCGTGTACATTCATTCGTTCACAATCACCGGAAAAAATCCGTAATGACTTCTTTTATAAAATGTGTTTCCCTATTAAGATATGCTAGGTATAATATAGAGAATATTTTAAAAAATGTCTAAGATAAATCCTTAATACATTTCCCCTGCAATTAGTGAAGGTAAATAACCAGCAAATACATAGCGTACTGTAATCATTTGGGATGAAATAAGAGGCCGAGCAAGAAGTGAACGAGCTAAGCCGTAGAGAAATTACTCTCAACCTCAACCTAAAGATGTTATAAGAGAAGAGGTGTGTTTTTCTTGCTATCTACAATCCTAACTTCAATGGTCCTTTTTGACTGCAGTAATATGAACCATTGTCACCTACTTTGTGTCCTTAATTGTTCTACAATCAGGCATGTTGAAATGGACTCTTCAAATACTTTACTTACCGGTTTCTGAAAATTTAGTAGATGTATAAAGTTGAGCGAAGGGCGTGCCATTAAGGGCCAAGCCCACGTCGAGGTAGGCGAGACGAAGGTTACGGTGGACGGCGGCTACTGCCTTCAGGTCCAACCATGACGACCCCACCAGCGATGGTGATGTCACCAGAAACCAGACAACCGCACTCGGGTTAAGCGAGCACCAACTAAAAAGTTTACTGGGATAATTTTATTTGGTTTTAAAAGTTACGTTGGAAATTTTCATCGTCACATACAGGAAAAATTGACATGTAAAGGAAAAAGTGTCGAGAAACACGAGATAAAAGTTATATAAAACCGAGAACAACAAAGTATCTTCTCTTCTGATGTATGAAAACACAATTAAAATAAAATTTCACGGGAAAAATTTAGACGTGGATATCTAATCAAGTAACGAATTTGATAGCCAGTCTAATTAAAATATTTTTTTTACTTTTCAGATTTTTCAAAATCAATAATATTGGATACTAAAAATCCGTTTGAAACTCTTCATATTTTTGTTTGCACACATTTCTTCACTAAAGAAGAAATGTATGTTATACATAAATTCCGGGTTTTTCATTGTCATCGCTACGAATTTATTTTTTTTAATGAGCTCAATGAATCTAAGAAGCAAAATTCATGGCATTTTTCTATGTAAGTGACGCATGGTTACTTAGCATTAATTGGTTACACTAAATGGGAAAAATGATGACCATGCTGATAACGTGGAAAATAGGGGCGGAAAAATAGCAATTGGTTTACCTGTATATCCAAAAGTTATTTGATAAAAATTGCTAGATTTGATGTTTGAGGTCACGAGCATCTTTAAAAGGCCTACCAAAAAGCTGGAAAACAAGAATACTGTCGATTAATTCATTATTTTCCCAGTTACATTTATAATATCAGCTATCGTCGCATTTTGTTGAATTTTAAAGTAAAAATATCTGTTTCTGTGGTAACGAGTAAAAGTATGAGCTGTATGAAATGAATTTGAAGTTATACTCCTTCCAGCATTTTTTTAATTCATCAACCACGCACGCTGCAAGACAGCATGGTTGAACTATACAGGGTTGACCCACGAGGATTTCCGTCTTTCAGTTCTGCTTTATCGTTCTCGTTACGTCACTGAGATCGAGAAACGTAAACAAAACCGTCATTCCCACGACTGATTGCATGACGGTTTTATCGCATTTCGGTGATTGGTGACGTCACTGATATCAGTGACGTCACAGGCGAACAACAACCCAGTCAGAAATCGCCGTAGTCTGGCAGCCAGCCGCGGGTAAACTTGCCTGCGCCAACGCTCGCCCCAGCGCAACGCCAGGGTGGTCAACAGCGCAGGAATGTCCACAGCAGCGCAATATTGTGGCAGCGCTTCTCGGCCTGGAAAGGGCCTGCTGCCGCAGTCAGTCTGTCCTACCGCGAGCGACCAGGCCGGCAGGCACTGCCAGCTTCCGCGCTATCGCGAAGGTGGTTGCCGCGATTGGCGGGACCGTTGCGCAAAATTCCCGCAGGCCAGAGGTGTCCGAACGTGAATTTCGAGCCAAAAAAAATCCCCACGCCCTCCACTATATATATATATATGACCTTATGACCTTACCTTATGATGACTTTAGGACGTCGTAGTCCAAGGTCACGCTGATGCGCCGCCTTCGTCGTCCTCCGTCTCCGAGTCGTCGTCGGATGTAACGTTGGACGTGTTCCGTCTATTTGCCCTCATTTGGGCCAGCTGATGCAAGACGCTGTTGCTTGTCACTTGCTGAGGGTAGTTTCCCATTACTGGATATCATCGCTAGACTGCTTGGACGCGAGGTGAAGTCGGCCAAAACGGCCTAGATTTGCGCGTCTGCGAACGTCTCTGCGGCGAACGGCCGCAATGGCTGCGAGAATTTCGAACTGGGAAATTACATTCGCAAAAATTAGCTTCTCATGGGTCAACCTTGTACTAATTCAATCATGAAAAGACAGTAGATAAACATGAATTGAGGACAGAGCCGAGATTAATCAGAATTAAATTCATTAAGTACTCCTAACAATCAAGATTTACTCGAGTGGTTTATATGGCTAATGAGCAGTCCGAAAGCGTTTTAAGCTACATTCAAAATAATTGTGAATAACATTGACGCCAGGATTGCGACATTCATGTATTTTTTGGACTTTCAAAGAACTTTATATAATCGGGCAACATGGAGCAGCGCCCCCCCTTTTTTAAATTAAATTCTTGATGAAGTATTAATTGACACGAGGTGGTTCTTTGTTTTGTTTAAAGGTACATCTAATGAGGAATGTATGATGTAAATTAGACGCCTATAAAGTTATTAAATTCTTAATGAAACACAATTTTGTAAAAAGTGCCAGAAGTGCCAAGTGCCCATTGCCCCACCTCTGGGGCAATGGGCCCATGGGCTTGGGGCAAGGTGCCCAACCTTGGTCCCTGTACCACAATTATTGGATATTTTTCGTTTAAAAATGATAAAACACCACTCTACAATTGAAATTAAGAAAAATTTAATAAAAAATATGACATTCATTCATATATTAAGAACTCAAAAAATCATATCCTTAACTTGAAAAAAATATACTCTTCGCTTAAAAAATCTATCACTGACGTGAAGAAAAATATTTCGTTGACATAAAATATAAATCCTTGACTTAAAAATATATCCTTGCGATTAAAAATTCGTCCTTGACATGAAAAAATGTATCCTTGACTAGAAAAAAAAAACATATTTAGTTGATCAGAGAAAAAACTTCGTTCCAGTTTCTTCCATAATCCAGATCTTATGTGCAGAGAATTTGTACCTAATCGTGATTTCAGCCAACACCATAAAAACTCATCAACTTTTGGCTAATTGACTGAAATAAAATTTTGGCAAGGCAAGAGTCAATAACTCGATGAGGGGTCATAAATACGCATAACTAAAAACTAAACCTGTCGCCTTGAGGCGGCAAATAAAAAATCATGCAATATGAAGTGTAATTTTTAATTCAAAAAGCTAGTCATATTTTTGAAAAGGTCATTGAGACAAATCTAATGATGCATAACACAAGACATCACCATGGGCGCTTTGCCCCGTGACATGCGTGGGCCCGTTGCCCCACTAGGTATCATTTCAATTTATATAATAATAATAAATAATAATAGCGGTTTCAGCGTTTATTAGGCCGTAGGCCTGTCGCCGACTCTTAACATCGCAGAACATTCACAGCATTCTGAGGTCTCGAACTCGCAACTCACTGCTACAATTCTGCTTTACTTAACCGCTCGGCCTCCTTGCCGATTCTGACCAGAAACTGGCGCACAGAGCTGGGATCGAACCCGCGCCTCTCTGCTCCAATCTTGGTACTCTGAACTTTAACCACTGGGCCACCCTGCCATCATTTTATGGGCCATCAGTATTTTTTATATCGTGTCAACATTTTATTTTAGAAGCTAATAGTTTAAACTTGATCTCAAAATTATCCCTATAAATATTACTTTCAAAATATAAATCACAGTAATTTCAAAAGCTTCATCTACAGTAATCGAAAACAGTTTTATTTAGCAGCAAAAAAATTTGTATCTGGGCTAAAACAGTTATTCACAAATAACTTAATAACGCAAACACTTAGCAAAACGTAAATCCGTACACTTCATCCCAGTGAAACTGTCGACCGGCGGTAGAGAACAAGGACCAATATCTGCCATACTTAGCGAGAAACCCGCTATGGGCCCATGACCCGCAGTGGGCTCGCTGCCCCATGTTACCCTATATCTTGCCTATCTAACATGGATATGAGAGTGCAAATAGATAATGCTAATAATATTACACCGACTAACCTTTCTATTACACATAGAGCCCTTCGAGTGATTGTACTTCTCGACGAGGTTTCCATTAGGTAGATATGGTACGCACCTGCTTCCGGCTCTAAGTCTCTGTAAATCCAATTTAGAGTAAGATACTATACGAAAATCAATGATGATTTTTTTTGGGAACCAATTGCTGAAAAATGTGGTTGCGTTTCCATAATTGGTCGAATGATTCAAAATATTGAATCTGAAAATGTTTTGCTTGAGTATTAATAATCAGTATTATGACACACAATAATTATCATATTCAATAATTTGCATTCATAATTAAATTACTTATAATATGACTGAATATGGTGTATGTTTTTGTTGATGAGTATTTATTACCAATATATTATATCAAAAAGATGCGTGAAATTCATGAATATTATATGAATATTATATTATATACTATATTATACTATAATATTATATGAATATTATATTATAAGATGCGTGCATATCTAGATGGTACTCGATATGTGCACCACACGTTTCAAATTACACGTCAGATGCTGGTATTGGACTTTCAAAGAAAGTCCAATGCTGGTATTGGACTTTCACACAAAATTATTGTATATTTGTAGCGAAGGACCCGAAATAATTTTTTTTCATTCGAAACCAATACCGTGATTTAAAAATTAATAAAGCGTGCATTAGCTGCATCCTTGTCCGACAACAATATATTTCAGCACAGGAGATAAAACTGTATCAACCGAGCTTTACATTGGGGAACGTCCATGGTGAAGAAATCAAATGATTTTGTGTTCATTAAAATAAAACCGAGAATTTTCTAGCACAATTTTGAAAATTTAAAGTTATTCAAAGTGTTTTTGAAGGATTTTGATTGAACATCTATCGCTTAAAGTAGTTGTTTTGCAAGTTTGTGAAGAGAGTTCTCGAGTAAGAAAACAGCGTGATAATGAATAGGTTGGGAAAAAGATGCGCCCAATATTTAACAAAGAGGCAGTGGCAACATGCGCAATTGCTTAACATATACCTCTTCGCTAACCTCGTGGTCATTCGTGAAAATAGTACCTGACTTCATGCAGAACAATTTTTAGGATGATTATTTTTCATGGACCATTTTCTAACACTGACACTTAATTGCGCATGGTGTTTATAATGACACTTTCTGGTTAGTCAAGCAAAAAAATTTATATTATTGATTCTTTCATTCATATCCAGTTGATGGTATCGATACAAGTGAGTTAAACGCTTAATGTTTCCTTGTCGCATCATAAATCTCTAAAATGAAGGTTACTTCTATTCCCCTTTTCACATTTACCGATTAATTTTTCTCTATTTTCGTACATTGAGCCCCATCGCCGGAGCGACCTTATATAGCATTCGTATAGTTACACGGAGTATAAGATCAGTTCGTGGGAGATTGAAATAGTAGATGAAAATGATGAAATTAAAACTTAGCTTTCTTTGTGCGATTAATTCATCATGCTTGGTATTATAAATCAGAACTTACGAATAAAGCACAGGAATTCTACTGGATCCGAAAAAAGCGTCAACTTCCACCAACAGATCTTCTTTTTGCAGCCCTCGCCATTTAAAAACTGAAGAGAAATTAATCAGTCATAAATTGGTAGGTAAGTTACAAAATCATAAATACTTCCATCTTTAATTTGAATGTTAATAGAATAGAAAGAGGGCCTATCATCACAGTTTACATTAACAATTTAGTAATTAGCGACCATTTACCCCCGATCAAAACCTGGTCATTTACCCAAATTGATCGAGCACTCAAAATATTTTTTAACAACGGGCTTTAGTAAAGTTTGGAAACAGTTCATTACTAACAACCCGGAACTTAGCTTAGAGCGAGTGTCAGGATGAGAAATACTTCTTTGGAATATATAATTGATATAAACTTTTGAAATACTTTTCAGAACCGGGGTGCTCACATTTATTAATCAACGCAATGCTAAAGGGTGCTTCATACACATTATTCTGGTTCTTGACACTCTGCAAAGGGCATATCACAAGCAATGAAATCACCGTGAATACTCTTCCTATCGATGAAAGGTAACTAACCATGACATACCATTACCATGACAAACTAACTGTTTGTCATGGTTTATATATGATGGTTTTGGGAAAAGTAACTTAAAATACAGTTATTAATGTTTCACGGGAGTAAAACCTATCAGCAGGATTCTGATTTTTTACCGTAGCAATATCATCTAAAATAAACACAATTCTCTTCTGAGGATCTATGTTCCTTGGGTCAGGCACAAAAGTAGTGCTATCAAAGTATTCGATCGCACATTTTTGTTTTACGTCTTTTGGGAAAATTTTCAAAATCATCAATATAGATTTTAGCATACCCATACCCATGCCCGCTAATATCCCTACCCATGACCATACACGTACCGATGCCTATTCCATACCCACACCCAAGCCCTCATATACACATACCCATGCTTATGCCCATACCAGATTTAATGTCTCTCTTTTCTCATAAGATGTATCGTAAGTGAGCACGAATGAAAAATAATTTAAATAAGCGGTTTAAAATAATTTAATCTACCAGATTGAAATCAATCAAGTAAAATTTTAATGCTGGAATAATAGCCTCCTTAGAAATACCTATCGAATTTTCTAACCTCGCAACGTGTTAACTACAGCTCAAAGAGGTTATCAAAGTTAACGAACTTTACGAATTGGCATCATAAATGATGAAATAGCCATACCGAAACCGTTTAAACCCTACACGAAGCGCATATTTAGATTTGGCTATTTTCTCCAACTCTTATGAGCAAAATCACTAGAAACTTAGAAGCAAACTCCACAAAAATCCATAGTATCTTTAAAGAAAACGTTTCGAAATCCAGCTCCATCGTCAGTTCGAAAATTCTATAACACAGATAAATCAGTGATTAGTACAGTCAAGATTACAACAAAAACCTAAGCTGTAAAACCTACCTATTTACAATTTTAAGCGGGTAAGAGCTGAAAGCTAAATTCAAACTAGGCCTCTGTTTAAAAATATACAATGATTTTAAAATGCGCAAATCTGAAACACCGGAATTGGAAGCTAAAACTTTGAAGTCACTGTCGGAAATTGGAACATCGCACTGCTCGGCGTGAGCCCGCACAGCCGAACGAGGTGGGCTCGACATTAAGTTACCAGTTCTACAACTGCTGCCCCTATGTTCTGCGACCCTAGAATAAAGATTTCGAGACGTCATCCCGACGTACGCAGATGCACATCATGCACAACTATATTTATAAACTAGGCACGCTCGCAAATGTATGCAGTATCTTTGTACCTAAAAAAAGAACCGATTTTGAAATGGTTGACCAATATAACACGAAGATTAACATTTGTGAAATACTTCGAAAAGAAAAGTTGCGAATATTTTTATGTGCATCACGAGGTTTCCTGGCTGTCCAATTGCCCTCTTGATTTTAAGCCAATATTCTACAACAGAAACGTTGATGACACTTTTTTACTTTTTAAGCATCCTTCTCACGTTAAACTCTTTTACGATTACCTAAATTTGCAGCATAAATCCATTAAACTTACTATGGAACTGGAATCTAACAATAGCCTGTCCTTCCTCGATTGCAATATTACTAAATCTAATGGCCGTTTTCAAATTTCTGTATTCCAAAAATCGTCTTTCACAGGTCTCAGTACCAGCTTTTTTAGCTTTTGCTCGTCTCGATTTAAGATTAATGGGATTCGAACACTTTTACATCGGGATTTCGTATTTGTTCTACGAATTCTGCACGCTGAATTCGAATTTCTACGCAATAACTTTTCGCTTAATCGATTTCAGACTAATCTGGTGTCTACCCAAATAAATAAATTCATGTATAAGTGGTACAATGAGGTTGCTCCCGAGAACGACGGTAGGGATGTTGTTTATTGCTCCTTTCCTAATTTCGGCCCTGCGTCCGAAACTATGTCAAGGGAGCTAAAACTTTTGTTTTCGAAGTATTTCACATATGTTAATCTTCGTGTTATATTGGTTAACCATTTTAAAATCGGTTCTTTTTATAACACTTCTCTTTAACTTCATTTCTTGTTGTTTGTTTGTCTGCTACAAATATTGTAATCAAAATTTATAAACTTCTACTTATCCTATCGATCTGAAATTGTTCACATTTGTGTAAAGTTGGAGACAATGCATGAATCAAATGACAAAATAAATGACTTTAAAAATAAAAAAAAATTTTCAATATTAAAAAAATTGAAAAAATAATTTTGTCAGCTACAAATCTTATAACTGATATTTGACACACTTTTACCTGTCTAATTGATCTGAAATTTTGCACACTTGTGTGAAGTTGGAGGCAATGCACGAATCAATTAACAGAATAAAAAATAAAAAAGTATATATATTAAAAAAATTTATATAATCAAAAATTGAAAAATTAATTTTTTAATATTCGAAAATTAAATGAGAAATTCATTGTACATCTGTAAGATGGAGACACTGGATTCTTTGGAAGTGTTAAGTAATTTTAGTAGTGTGTTTAGTAATTTAATTTAGTAATAAGTTAAAAGTAATTTTTAAACGTATATTATTTTAGGTACAAAGATACTCTCCCTATGCATATGCGAGCGTCCCTAGTTTATAAATATAGTTGTGCACGATGTGCATCTGCGTACGTCGGGATGACGTCTCGCAATCTTTATTCTAGGGTCGCAGAACATAGGGGCAGGAGTTGTAGAAATGGTAACTTACTGTCGCGCCCACCTCGTTTGGCTGTGCGGGCTCACGCCGAGCAGTGCGATGTTCCAGTTTCCGACAGTGACTTCAAAGTTTTAGCTTTCTGATTTGTGCAATTTAGAATCATTGTATATTTTTAAACAGAGCCCTAGTTTGAATTTAGCTTTTAGCTCATATCCGCTTGAAATTGTAAATAGGTAGGTTTTACAGCTTAGGTTATTTTGTTGTAATCTTGACTGTACCAATCACTGATTTATCTGTGTTCTAGAATTTTCGAACTGACGAAGGAGCTGGACTGCGAAACGTTTTCTTTAAAGATACTATGAATTTTTGTGGAGTTTTCGTTGCTTTTAAGTTTTTAGTGAATTTGCGATTCAAGCAAACGATTGACACTATTTCTTTTGAGCAAAATACAACAACGATTAAATATGTGACAGAAACGAATCAAAACTCCAAACTGTTTTAAGTGATCTAATTATGATCAGCATATCCTCCTCAAACTCTTTGAGCTGGATCAGAAAATTACGATACTAATTCCGTGTTTTATTACCCTTTTCCATTAACAAGAGTTTGAAAAGGAGTTTAGTCAAAGACTACGAACAATGAAATGTTCATAAAAATAATCTGGGAAGTGAAATTTGAAACCAAGATAAAAATAAATTGGCAAGATGAATTTAAAAAGTTATTTAAAATCTTTCCTAAATCTAAAAATCAATGTTCAACTTCACTCTTCATTGTATTTTCAATATTTCTGAGTCGTTCAAACAATTCATCTTGAATTCCTAATAATTCTGCAAGTTCCTTCGTATTCCTGGTTACATTCCGTACAACTCCATCACCCCTCTAAACAATCAATAAATGCCTTTAATTCAACCTCATTCCCCTCTAGTAACGATACTTTTTCGTCGAGGAATATCAAATTATTCATTTTTCCTTCCCCCCCCCGTAAAGGGGGGAAGGGTGGAGGCACTTTTAACGCATTATTCAGAGTCGGCCGTGTCTGGCCCGAACGTATCAGGAACCAAGTACCTGCGTGCCCTGCAATCGCCCCACGGCTGTCAAGGAATAGACCGGATCCGAATCAGGTGCTTATTTCCCTCGTACAACCAGAACCTAAAGCGGACATAGAGCCGCTAATTTACTCCACTAAGCGAGCTCGAGACATCCTTGAGCCAGCGGCTGGCAGCTATCAAAATTTTGAGAAGGTTATTGAAATTTTCCAAATCAGTATCGACTTCAAGAATTTCTTGAGTTACTTTTTTGTGAAGATTATCTAATTCTGGCATTTCCCGAGTTACTTTTGTCTGATATGGCTGATTTTTGTCTGATATGGCTGTGCAATTAGTTTCTTGTCAAATATATTAACACCAGTCACATTAATGCAGAAAATTTTCAAAACCCTAGACTTTCCGGATGTAAAGGAATTCTGGGTCACTACTACAACCGTAGTTCTGGGTAGCTGGAAAATTCCAATTACGGTCCAGGGTTAGCTCAGCCAAGGAATCTACCGCAACCAGGCCTCTCCACGGGATGCAAATCGAAACGCGCGTAACTTACTTAACATTTAATAAAAAATAGAAATCAAGCAGAAAAAGTAAGGCCAGGATACTGGTGCCCTTGAACAGCGTAAGATCGCGGTATCACTTCCACCAGGATGCAAGGCTCCACAAGGATGCAATGTTCCACCAGGATGATAGGTTCCACCAGGATGCAAGGTTCCACCAGGATGCAAGTTGCGGCTGAGTTCTAAGCTTAAAGCGCCAGGGTAAGAGGATGATGACGAGGTTGTGGATATGGATAGGGATATGGATCTGGATGGGGAGCCAGTACGTGTTACTCCGTGAATGAGTAGCCCCTTGGTGGCCAGTCAGGAGGTCTATCTGTAGCAAGGAACACGGGGGTCAACAATCACCGGTTTATGGTTATTTGCATTCAAATGGCAAGCATGTGACATGGAGCCAAGGTTAGCATATTTTGAACAGACAAGGGAACCTAGTTTGATAGGTTGGATAATACTATCACAAGCCTCAGGCCTAAGTGAATTAAGATTGAAGGTAGAGCTAATCATAACTACAACTTACACGAGAGTGGAAACAAGAAGTGCGCGTTCCACCTCCCACGAGTTTCAACGAGCTAATGACTAAGGCCATCTACGTGTACTTATTGGGTATGTAACTGCTGACGTGGCGCTGCGGGCCAATGAAGATTGGCCGCTGTTGCCATGCCTGATGAATTTCCTCTACACGACTCCCCCCGAAAGATTCTATTCTTGATAGAATTAACATTGGAAATTCATCTAACTTACTTACGACTTGGTCACAGTATATAGATATTCTACAGTAGGATTCATACTCTAGATACCGCTACTAAGCTACAAATTCGAACTAAGGCAAGAACATGAACGGAAACGGGAACAAGAATCAGAATATATACACATTTTAACAACCAGGTAAGAGACGGGAGACCAAAGCGCTATACGTCGCTTACGCATAACTCTTATCGGCTCGGGGCGACTCATGACTTAATTCAAATTGACGAAAGGTTTAGACGGGAGCGTCTAATTCGGTGAATTATCAGTCACCTGCGGATTGATGCAGGTCGTCCTCCACCAAGCATGGTGGCTCCGCCATGGTGGCTGCAAAGGAACTCTGCTAAATGATCCCCTCAAATGATCCCCTCGGGGAAAACCGCTGACAAACGTCACAAGTCTGGCAGTAGTTCCGAATGTCAGTCACGTCCCAGCCACGAAAATACGGACAATTGATGAAACAGCGAACTACGGGGAACTTATCTTTACGGCCTAAATAATCCCTAACGGTAAAAGTCGTACGGAGCGCTCCTGTTGGTCTAGGAATGAGTTCATCAGAAACAATTATGCAACTACTGCCAGAATCTCGGCAGATCATGGAAACCGGCGCGTTATTAACGGTACCGCTATACAAATATTTCAGCGGCGTCGTGTCATCTGGACAAAATTGAACAGTACGCGAGGAGGACTGACCTTTAAAATAGTTCTTTGGATTCTGCAGACAATCTTTCTCAAAGTGACCCCCATCACCACAGGCTGTGATGATGATGAGACTCTCGCTTCTGTGATTCGGCTTAAAATCACGCTGTCTATTAGACTTGAGGTCGGCTGGATAGGCGCGGTGGGCCAAGGCCCAATTATCGGCAAGCTTAACAACTTCATTTAATGAATAGCAATTTTGTTCTCTGATGAATACTCTAAGGGCGGTGGGCAATGAACTGAGAAATTGATCGACGATCATGAATTATCTGATATTTCCATAAGTTTTCTGAACGGATAAGGAATCAAGCCAAAAATCAAGTTGGCGACCCAACTGAACAGCAAATTGTTGACAAGTTTCGTCGGCTCCGATGCGCGCAGATCGAAAGTCGCTGCGATAAGTTTCGTTCGTTTTATTAAAACCACTAAGTAAAGCTAATTTAAGGGAGTCATAATTCTCCGTTATCTCAGAAGCTACGGCATAAATCTCACAGCTTTACCGGTCAAAAGACTGCCCAAGCGAATGGCATAACTCACGCTTTAATTGCACAGCAAAGAAGCAATCCTCTCAAATCGGATCCGGTATGACGTTTTATCATCGCCGTCCCTATACGTTGGCAGCTTTGGACGCAACGCAACATCTGTTAGTGAAGCATCATTGACGGCTGATGGCATTAACTCTAAGAGACGAATCTCGTGCGCCCTGGCCAGTTCGCGTGCATGCGGTAGCTTCAGCACGCGCCGCACTATCAGAAGGAGCAGCTTCAACACGGGCCACTCTCTCTGCAGCTTCGAGCCTTACATTTTCCATTTCCCGCTCGGCGGCACGCTCACCACGATGCAGCTCTTGCTGGCGGTAAATGAAGTCCGTCAAATAAGCGCCCGAAAGTCCCAAGCTCTCAGCCATGCTCCGCAATTCGGCTAAAGTTGGAAAAGACGCCATAGTTGCTGCAGAGATAAGTTAGTTCAACCAGGCGCGACAGCGTCAGAATAGGAGATTAATGCACACAAGGATTAATCAATAACAAGACGTAAATTTCTATAACATTAAACACCTACGCAATAAAACCCTGACTACCTAACTACTACAACTCTACCGTTGCCTGGAGAGCTACCCTGTAGTTTGTTCACCTAAAACAAAAGGACTGCTTTCCTTGACTGGAAGCCGAACGACTCCCAGCCCACTCTAGCCTGAACTACGAAGAGAGCAGACCCTACCGAGTCACCATGTGGCTTGCTCGTCGCCTTACCACCTTGTCCAGTGATAACTGCAGCAAATGGCATGACACTACCACCACCGCGCAGAGCTGTAGACGCTAACGCTATCCCCGGCCCAGGAAGATACGCTCCGCGTTCCAACAGCACTGAATATGCAAAAAAATTATCACTACGTCCCTGGCTCCCCTCAACACACCCTACCATCAGAATGCACAACCAATGATTGGGACCCCACGCTCATTCGATCGCTCCCAAGACGAGGCCGGTCTAGCACGCAGGTAAAGGCTGATCCACGGCTGAACACTTGTCCTGGCAAGGTCGCCAGTGTAAAGGAATTCTGAGTCACTACTACAACCGTAGTCCAGGGAAGCTGGAAAATTCCAATTACGGTCCAGGGTTAGCTCAGCCAAGGAATCTACCGCAACCAGGCCTCTCCACGGGATGCAAATCGAAACGCGCGTAACTTACTTAACATTTAATAAAAAATAGAAATCAAGCAGAAAAAGTAAGGCCAGGATACTGGTGCCCTTGAACAGCGTAAGATCGCGGTATCACTTCCACCAGGATGCAAGGCTCCACAAGGATGCAATGTTCCACCAGGATGATAGGTTCCACCAGGATGCAAGGTTCCACCAGGATGCAAGTTGCGGCTGAGTTCTAAGCTTAAAGCGCCAGGGTAAGAGGATGATGACGAGGTTGTGGATATGGATAGGGATATGGATCTGGATGGGGAGCCAGTACGTGTTACTCCGTGAATGAGTAGCCCCTTGGTGGCCAGTCAGGAGGTCTATCTGTAGCAAGGAACACGGGGGTCAACAATCACCGGTTTATGGTTATTTGCATTCAAATGGCAAGCATGTGACATGGAGCCAAGGTTAGCATATTTTGAACAGACAAGGGAACCTAGTTTGATAGGTTGGATAATACTATCACAAGCCTAAGTGAATCGAGCCTAAGTGAATTAAGATTGAAGGTAGAGCTAATCATAACTACAACTTACACGAGAGTGGAAACAAGAAGTGCGCGTTCCACCTCCCACGATGTTCAACGAGCTAATGAATAAGGCTATATACATACGTGTATTTATTATTGGCTACGTAACAGCTGACGTGGCGCTGCGGACCAATGAAGATTGGCCGCTGTTGCCATGCCTAACAAACTTCCTCTACACCGGAACTCTAGAAACTACAAGAATATTTAAGCGCTAGTCCGATCATCAGTTAATAAATTGCTCAGTTCGATGACTTCATCAGTCTTTTATGCAAACTGTTAATATGTCCTCTTTCTATACTACTAAAGTTGCTGTGTGTACTAGGTGTCTCTGTATTCGTGCTTCTTGTCTCATGAATAGGAACAAGATTATAGTGGAAGACTATATAATATATAGTTGTACAAAAAGCAGCGACATACTATACATTTTCTGATTTTCGTGAGTTGACTTGCGAGGATGTTCCCATGGAAATTTGTGCTTGTCGCACCTATAATTTTTTTTATTATAAATTTTCTTCTGTCCAATCCGAGAAATACTTCCAAGTGAATGTAATGATTTTCATTCACATGCGACAAATAAATGCAAGCCGTTCAACGAATATCAGATAACCCCGAGACTGGAATGAACGTTGATAAAATAATAGATAATGTATTAATTCAATTGAAATAAGCAAATTAAAAATGTAAATTCTGAACCTTCCCAACAGATTTGTATATTTTTCAGACGTATTGAATAATGTAAAAAGTGATAAGCCTGTTATATTCATCTAAAATATAACTATATATAGTCCATTATAAACACTTATCTAAGTGAATTTCTATAGAATCTGAAACGAAATAATTTTTTTTTTAAGAATTATGAGTTATTTATGTAAGATACATTTACCTGAAAGTCTGATGCTGCTTTGATAGCAGAAAACCAGCAATGAAGCAGTGAATATTGTTATCCATAATCCAAATTTCATCTGTCGCCTGCGCAGTTGCACATGCCCTGTCAAATAGAAGAATTGCACAATTATTTATCCAAAAATAAAAATGCATTGATACATTATTCTAATATTAAAACAAGGGTGCGTCATAACTCAAGCGACAGAATACCAATTCCATTAAACAAATTTTTGTGTGTGAGCGGCTTTTGCATGTGTAAGCAAAGATCTAGAAGTTATGCGCCAGCGAATTAATTGATATTTTTTACATCAAAACAAACAAGGCTGAAGGAAATTTCGTACATTGAACTTCTATTTTCCTTATTTTTGCCTTCGAGTTTATAACTACGAACGAAATCATTCGTAGACAAAAGTTTCAAGCATACAATAGGATTTAAGTTTGAGAATCTTAGGAAATATAATTGAAGCCAAGATCGTATTACCCTAACGAGGGTTATTAATTTCGGGAAAATCAACATTTACTCAGAGCGGAGAAGCAATTAAGGCTAGATTAATATATTTTTCCGGAGATTTATTATTGAAATTTGTATTATAATTGGGCCATATGATAGCCTCTGTATCGTTATTAAAACGTTTTTAACACGTTTTTCTTAGCTTAGCTTCGCGTTTGTTTGTTTGTTTGTTTGTTGTTAACATTGACAACAAAAATTAGCCCACTTCTGATTGCTCTAGAGATCTAAAATTCGGCATGCAGGCTATTTTCGCCTAACAATTTCAGATACAATCATAAAAACTAGCAATTAGGAAACCTAAATTAGCTTAATCGAGTAAAGTATATATATATAGTATATACAGTGCGGGCGCTTAAGTTATAGACGAGCAGGCGCTGACGCTTCGTATCATCGCTACGTACGTCAAGTCATGCTTTTTAGTCCGTGCAGCAACGGACTGAAAAGCAGAAAATAAAATACTTAAAAATACTTTACGGACTAAAAAGGAGAAAATAAAATACTTAAAAATACTTTTTAAAAAACACGTTTTTCTTGTGGACTAAAAAGTAGAAAATAAATTATGGCTCGCCCCAAAAACGTGGCTCGGGCTGTACATTCACCATTAAATTTCCAAAATTCGTGTGTTGTGTGCTTTTCGCTTTAATCATAAATCTGCCCGACACACGTATTTTGGGGCGAGCCATAATTTATTTTCTACTTTTTAGTCCACAAGAAAAACGTGTTTTTTTAAAAAGTATTTTTAAGTATTTTATATTATAATTTGTTTGTCTAGATCTAGTTACTAATTTTGACGCATAAGTGCGTTTCGTGCCAATACAAGGAACCAAAATGTTTATCATGATGAAGTTACTGGATTTACGTTTCGAAATTTGCTACATCAGTTTCAGTTTAGACCCTCCCAATATAATATAGATTCTTAATTCTGTTCAACCCAGCGAAAATAAGCTTAGTAATAATTATTGCGATAAGAGAACGAGAGTTAGAAACTTATAGGTTCAGAAGTTCTATGATACCTAATGCTAACAGATGCATTACTCTTGGTATGAAAATCTTGAGTTGACATACGAGTGCTCGTTGGCAAGAGTTAGCTGTTAACTCTTTTCCACGACTCGGTGTGGCTCGTTTCAATATCGATGGCTTTTAACTCTTTCGTTATTACTTGCATGACGCAGTGTTAATTGCGCCCAAATCCCTCAAACGCGTACCAAATCAAAGAGGACTTGTTATACCCAGGCGTAGGGTCAGAGGTTATCCAGCGTACTAATAATGGCGCAGGCGGCATCATTATTTTGCATAATGTTTGTTCTGTCTCTTATTTAGGCTCTTATCCTCGAACAGAGTTACATAATCTTTAGCATTTTAAGGATGCCCGTACCCACATCACTCACTATTAAATTCATTTTTTGAGGCTCGTAACCCTATTAATCGAGATTAGTTGCTCCAAATCTTATCGGTGTGGCTCGTACTCTCACAATTCCCCGCCTCCTGCGTTTCACACCCGAGTTAATGAAGCTCTTACCAAGATTACTCGTCACGGTAATATTTTAAACGTTCCTCTCAAATATCGTTATAGAGATTCACTGACTAAAAAGTGATCATACCTACACGAAAAATGAATTAATGAAAATTATTTATTATTAATTTTCATAATTAATGAAAATTTAATTTTCATTAATTCGGGACAAACGTCACGCATTGTATTTTCAGACATGTGCCTCATTTCAGTTCGCTGAAATAGTGATTTGCGAGCCTCAAATATACATATATGAACTTTAATTTTAAAATATCAGAAATTTATCTCGTTGTAGCGTGGAACTATAAAAGAACTGAGTTAGCGAAATGAAAAGTTGGTATCAAGGTACGCTAGTCAAGTTCGTGAAGGACAGACAGCCTTTGCTTTAGCTCATTCAACTGCTCAGGGCAGTTTTTAACGAGCTAAAATTTCGTACTGCATACAAAAGCTGTTAACTTTGAATGAAATACCCAAACAAAATTTTGAGCCGCGCAGGCCTCTCCGTAAGACTCGCTACGGTTGGGTTAAAGTAAAATTCTTGGTCTGCGTGGCCAACCGACCGCTGTCAGAGACTGGTCAGAATCCATTTTCCGACTTTATAGTCCCCTGAGAGTGTGCCAGGGTGGGCTTGGCCAACTTTACCGAGACCACAAGCTGCTCAGAGGCTGCAAATCAAGCCCAGATCGGAAGGCCTTAGGCAGAAGCCTCCGACGCTGTCGATTACGAGCAAATGCCCATACCCCGCAGAAAATCCCAGAAGTGTACCGAGAATTATATGAATCCCATATACATTTGTCTACTTTTTTTCTATGGCAGAAATGTAAATTAGACCTTGCTATTTTGCACTCAACAAATCTGGCGTTTCAATTGTCGAAAAAGCAATAATCTGTATTACTCTGGCTTTATGATACAATTTATATGAAAGAGGTATACTAGAAGATGATATAAAAAAGTCTTATATATAGCGAAATGAATTTGGAAATGAATGAATTCGATTTTGAATGAAGCTTCAGAAAATGATACTGAAACCCAAATTTCATAGCCGGTGACATAGTGAACAAGAAATTTTTTGATCTCTTTGCATCAATTTAAGCGGGAGTATTAAGAAACGAGTTACGTGAAAGTGAAAAAAATATTTGTACAAATTGTAGTCTGTTATAAAAAAATATGGAATTTGTGAATGTTATGAAAAAAAAAGAATTTCTGGATTTGGTTAAACTGTTCTCGGTTTTGAGGCAGCAGGCTAAAAAGTGTTCTGTGTGCGACAGAACAGTTAAAAATATAGTACGTGAACGCAAGCTGTCCATTTTTCGAAAGGTAGTTTTTACCTATTCTAAAAAAGTATGTGGTGATATTTTTTTGTATTAAGAAGTCTATAATGTAATCTATTGATAATTTACGCATCTTATATAAAATAAAAAGCCAATTTGTTGGTGATATATATCTTTCTTTAAAACTCAATAGGTTGAAATAAACACACTCTTGTCTTTAAGAGCGGTTAAAATATTGGAACCCTATCGCTGCTTGCCCGCGGCCCGCGACATGGTCAAGTGTCGTCTAGCGGTCGCCTCATGTTGGTTGCCGGCTGCCGCGGATATAATTCTACATTATTTGCTAAATTTGGGGAATTTAGAATATGAATAAACTCCATATGTAATATATGTGTTTTTTGTGTGAATTTGACCGAAAATTTGTCAGTGATTTTATAGCTACCTGTGAGTTGATGTGTTGATAATACAGCTCCTACAGTAGCTTTCGTAAGTTGTCGAATAATGGCGAACGGCTGTCATGGTCATTTGAAACTATAGGATAAAATAATAATAAACTACTTTCTTGATTCACACATTCCAATATATCTTGTCCCTGACTTTGCTTGCGCCCCTGACTTTGTTTTTGTCCCTGACTAATGACTAGCTATGTGACTATGTCGTATGCCCTATACCAAAATTCAATGTATATGTGGTCTGGTTGCTAGCCAATACAAAGACTGACTCCTAATGTCTTTTCAAGATTACCAAGCTCCAGCCTCCAAGTTGATGCTAAAAAATTTTTTGTGAGCAATCCCTAATATTTATTGGATTGTTCTCCTAAGATTATGGTTATCAAGTAACATTTAGCAAATTAGCCATAGGTTTTCAAAACTCATGTATACTAATGTGAGGTTTCACTTGGAATTGATTATCCAAAAAATAATAATATTCCAATATCCACCCTCCTGAGGTAAGTAGGAAATCTTTTGAAAGTATGTCACCCTCATTTAGTACTAGTAGCACCTCCAGCGTAACTCGTCTTTCTCAAATGAACCACTTCCCACTAGCCTAGCAAGGCTAGCATAGTGGCAAAGCAGAGAAATTTTTAGACTCCTTCAAGTTCAATTTGAGTACTATAAGTAGACCAGCAAAGTACTATCATGGATACCAGCATCATCATACATAAGATATTGATTCAAATCTCAAATAAATGAGGAAATTTAAGGGGAGCGTCTACCCTAAAATTGAAAAATTTTACTTTTTCGGTTTTCATACTAATTTTAAAGCTGACATTCTGCCCTATCCAACGGTACCACTGCCATCTCTCTACGTTGATTTATGATTTCACATGTGGGGGGGGGGGAAATCGAAAAATTTCCGAAAAATTTACAAAAAATGCCGCCACACCCACAAAAATGAGAATTTCAAAAAACGTTCACGATGAATTATAGATATGGTCTTTACGCATCGAATGATATGTGTTTCAATGTTGTAGCTCTATAACCCTAGGAGGAGTAGGATTTCTACGGTACCTCCTTTTTTGGCCGTTTTCTAAGAATTTCACGTTTTCTTTCATTTTTTTCGAAAAATTTACATGAACAAAAAAGTCTTAGATTTTTGTTTTACGTATGTGTACCAAATTTCAAAGTGATCTGTCTGTAAATAGCCGAGATAAATTTTAGGGTAGACGCTTTCCTTGAAATGAACTGATTCTAAAAAATTGATAGTTCGCCACTTTGCGGCCACTACTACCTAGATACCACATGGCTAATGATGGCTTACTCTCAGGGTTGGCAAGGATTAAATAAAACTGATTAAATCATTTCATTTTTCAATAAAAAAATTGTGATTTTTTTTATTTATTTTTAAATATATTTAAATATACCGTCAAATGGGGTAAAAAGGGATGATTGAACGTTTTTTGTTAATAACTTCTTACCATGAAACATTTCAGAAACAAGTCTATGTTCATTTTATAGCTCTTTGCGAGGGCTATCGAATGGCATCTTCAAAAAAATTCCATATGCTATTTGTAAGGCACTAGACGCAATATAAAAGGCTCCTGAATTAATCTTGAATGGGGTAAAAAGGGACACTTGAAATAAAACTCAATTTCAAACATTTGAAGCATGCAGAGTGTACTCATCTATTACCAACAGTACTCTGAAGTCCTCCTCTTTCATTGTAGATGATGAAGATGTAAAATAAATTACATTTTCTGTGATTTTTACTTATTTTTATTTTATTGATATGATATTACCATATTCATTAATTACCGTATAAGTGAATTTTTTTGCCGAGCGAGGTAAATGTAATCAAAATTCTTTGTTGCTAATCAATTTTTTTGTCAACTGGAGCCTTTGCTAACTGAGGTTCTACTGTAAATGCATTTTTAAGGGTGTCCCTAATTACCATGGGGGGGGATGTCCCTTTTTATTACAACACTTCTCTTTAACTTCACTTCTTGTTTGTTTGTCTGTCTGTCTGTCTGCTACAAATCTTATAATCGATATTTAACACACTTCTACCTGTCCAATCGATCTGAAATTTGGCACACTTGCATAAAGTTGGAGACAATGCATGAATCAATTGACAGAATATATAATTTTATCAATTAAACATTTTTTTCATTATTAAAAATTAAAAAAATAATTTCATCTTTCACAAATCTTATAATCCATATATGAGACAATTTGACCTGTCCAATTGATCTGAAATTTTCCACAATTGCATAAAGTCAGAGACAATGCATGAATCAATTGACAGAACAAATAATTTTGAAAATTTACAAAATTTTGATATCTCAAAAAAATTTTGAGAAATATTTTTTTTTCAATATTTGAAAATAAAATTAGAAATTCATTGTACGTGTGTAACATCCAAGACACTGTTGTTCAGAAGTGTTGTCTTTAAAAAGTAATTTTTAAATGCATATTATTTTGGAATGAGATAGGCAAATTCTGTCAATTACGTTTTCAAGCCGACACCTGGGTGCAACTTTTATGTAAGTAAAATTTTTCAATACGGCAAATATTTTTTTTGCTCCGGACCTTAGCAGAGGTACTTTTCCAAAATCGCACTTTTCACACTTTTTTTCAGCGATTTTTAGAGATAGTAAATGTTTGATTTCTTGACTAGCTTTATACATAATAGATAGCAAAAATGTTGAAGTTTACGCCACTATTTTTAGTTTTACAATATTTTGATTAGTTTATCTGCTACAACATTTCTAAGAAATGTGGGATGCGTGTCCCTTGAAGGCAATAAATGCCTTTTTTAGCCATCCATATACTGTTATTGTTAGTAGGTTAATTGTAACATGAAAAATAACATTTCAAAAAGACAAAAAAGTTGAAAAATTGAATAAATCAAATAAATAGAAAAAATCATGCAAAAATCAAATAAATAATTGATTTGTTATTTTTTTTAATCAAAAAATCACCAACCCTGCTTACTCTACATCACACTCTAACCCCCCATCCTCTCTGAGGCTCTCTCCTAGACTCCTCCCAATGACTGTGGTAGCAGTAGCACCATCATGTTTCTTTCATTGGCTGGTGCCTCTTACTGTTGCCACTTACTATAATATTCCTAAGTTCATCATCTAAAACTATACTATTCTTGTATAGAATATCTATAACATATGTTATTTATATAAGAATATTGATAAGATTTGCTGTTTGATCAAATATTGAGCCATGTGTCTTTTCAATGTCATCCCCATTGTTTTTTTTCATTTAAAACTTTTTGCAGGAGGTGTTGCAGATCTGTTCTGACTAAGGATTAGCTTACATATAACCTAATTTTTTGAGTTGCTTGTTAATTTTTTATTGCTATTGTACATTTTTAAAAAATAAATTGATTTTGATACTCAATTAGAAGCCCTGAGCTGTCATGAGTGAACATCGACGAAACTATTCAGAGCTCACATCTCGCCAGAAGCATCGACGTAGACAGGAAGCCTTCTCCCTCAAACCTTTAAAGATGTCAAAACTACTAACAGAATCATCAATTACTGACCCAGATGATACTGCAGCATTAGTCAAATGCATTCCAACAGGGGAGAATTGGAAATTCATATTGGCGAGGCATGGAAAAAAAGTGAACAATCAACACCAGCTAATTTTGGAATGCACTCGACTAGTATCTCAGTAGAAGAAAAAATACGAAAAGTTATTCTGGAGTGGTCTGTACAAGACAAAACTGTGTCTGATTCATCCATTGCTCGGATTCTAAAAAAGTTTAGGGCACTCTTCGCTCCCTGAAGTCCATCTGCGCCAATACTAATATGGTTGTCAACGAGATACGAAATCGGCTTCCTGCTAACGCCAAACCTTTAGTCTGGACTAATCGTCGCCCAGCGTCAACCTTCAAAGAACTGGACGGGTTGATGTCAACTGAGGAGTTGGTGAGTTTAGTTTAATACTGCACTAGCTGAGTTGGTATTAAGATCCACACAATATCACGAATGGAACTCATAATATTTGGCAATCTATTGCATTATTAAGTGTCTTAATTTATAACGTATCTCTCACATGGCGTCTCTTTGCTACACTTTTAATCTATGCTCTTGAACACTAGACTTTCTTTACAGCCGTCATCCTACTACTATTTCCCGTGAAGACTTTTCAAATCATTTTAAATCTATATAATTGTATGAATCTAGGTTGCTACTTATCAACCTAGGATCTTTGATCTATATTACACGTTTCACAAAAACTCAGTTTTAAAACGCATTTTTCTTGAACGAAGTACAGAAACGCAGTAAGGGTATTGTTGTCGAAGATCAAAATATCTGTATCGAGAATTCACCAAATACGACCAAGCATGTCATTCTTCCATAATATCTTGAAATTGGGTAGCTTTCTTCACTATGGTCTGTGGCTTCTGCTTATGGGTTAAATATGTTTGTCTTTTTATAAGATTGAGAGGCTGGCCGGGGCTGAGCGTTCGTCGCTTCAGGCTACTGTAAGGGGAATGATGAAGCTGCCTCTCACCAAGGACTTGGCACACCGCTTCTCCTTCACAGGGATGGATTCCCGTCGTAAAAACACCAAAGAAAGCTTCAAGGATCATGAAGCATACGAGAGAATAATGGGTAAGATATACATCAAGAATATTTAAAATGGTATGAAGATGGCAATGTTTACTGTGAAAATATTCAATGTTGCAATAGTGTTAGTGTGAAAATCACAATAGATTCGTGCGCGGAAAGGAAAAGGCTTCACACACGTGGTACGGCTCCCTGCTAGTTGGGATTGCATGTCTCTCCAATTTGCATTCCATGATAAACGTATTTCTTAGTTTCCGCTTAAAGCACCGAACTACCTAAGACTGACCAGTCCACGACCGTAATCAGCACCTCAATTTGAACAAATTCCTTTATGGTGCAATCACCAGATCCGCTATATACCATTTCTATTGAACTACGCATGATATATCAGTTGCATGTCTACTCGGTCAGTTATTTTCTTTCATACCTTACAGCCGGCCTCAAGCAAACAAGATTCGTCAGTGCGAAAAGACCAGAGGTGAATAAAGCCATTATGAATGCCTTGAAGAATGCGCTTGACTGGGAGGGAGGCAGAGACCACCGCGTGCGACGACGACCAGCAATTCCGACAAGTAACGAATTCTTAACTTCGATGGAAGTTCATGAGAAAGACGAAGGTTCAGAAGGCACCGCCATCTCGGCAACTCCAAGACGTTCACCTAGGCTACACAATGCCACTCACAATTCTCCAATATACGGCGTTTATTCCAAGGCAATCCGGCTACTTGAATTATAATAACGACCTGGAAAGGGTATCTAAGGGATGGTTGATTCCTGAAATTGATTTAATTTTTGTACCTGGAAAAGACGAGTAATTTGGGCAGTGAATTGAAGTGAGTTGTAGGAGAAAATATTCGCTGGTAAAGTGAATGATCATTTATTTTTGGCGGTCGAAATAAAGGCATTGACAAGAAGCATAGTATGCATTGAACGCCCCTCCCTAATTCCTCCCACTCGGGAGGAAGGGGGGGGCGATTTTTTTTATCCTTTTGGCAGACTCGGCCAGAGCTCTCGCGTAACCTGTAGCGAGCTCATTACGTGCCGCCCAGTGGCCGCCAGAGTAGGGAGCAGACTCTCGTAGCTGTCTGACTAGGGATCGAAAAGGAGAACCAAAAGCGGACATAGAGACGCTGATTTACGCGCGCCCCGAGTCCTAGGCGGTACCTATTTCAGAGTCGGACCCGCATCTGAATTTTGTTTGGGTAATTACCCATCTGAATTATTTGACAGCAATGAGTTATGATCCGACGCTTCCTCCACCTACACTGAGGCCGGTTAGGGCTCTTCTGGTTGCTTCTTTACTTCATCATAGAGTCTGCTTGTATGATTAAAATATCAATACCCTAAAATATCAACATGTCCTTAACTAAACTCAGCAGGATCAATTAGTTCCTATAGCTCCATCATCATTCCTTCAGTGTAGCTCCCCGCCATCACCCACATCACCAGCGCCCCGCCATCACCTCTCTCATCACCAGCGCCCCTCCATCTCCATCTTCCATAGAAAAGCTCCCCACTCAGCTGATGAAATTGATTGGCGATACGAAAAAAAACTATGATTTAGTTTTCAATTTCATTAATTACGGATCACAGCTTCCGTAACACTTGTTTTGTGCCTTAATTCTGGGTTTGAAGTAGCCACAACCTGAACATTTGACGATAAACATATCTCACCCCTGCTACTTTACATCACATCCCTTTCAAGAATTTTCGGCAGTTCGTTGCTTGACTCCATGACTGGAACTCCCGGAGTCCTATTGCGACTTCGTGCTCATACTGTTGCGCCAGTTTCTGTGAATTTCAGTGTTTGATGCACGGGGCGCCTCTTTGTTCAGCCTCGGCTTATTACTGAATGTGATGTAGTAAAACAACTATTGGAAGCCCTGCCTGAAATGCGGCTGCAATTGTCGAAGTAAGCTTGTGCACGTTCTGGCTCTGGCGTCGTCTGCGCTACGATGTCTTCCTGCACCCCAGGTTACTACGGCGGCTGTGACCACGACTTGTGCTCCGATAACCTTTGGTGCGTGTGTTGACCAGCCACGGGACCAGCCACGGGACCAGCCACTCGAAGGATGATGTAGTAAAACAACTATTGGAAGCCCTGCCTGAAATNACCAGCCGCGGGACCAGTCACGAAACCAGCCACGGGACCAGCCACGGGACCAGTCACGGGACCAGCCACGGGACCAGCCGCGCATCGACATTCATCGAAGGATTGTTTAGTAAATTCAGATACGTCACCCTTACCTCATGGCCACGGGGTAAGCGGTTACGGAATGCTTAATCCTGTTCCTTTTTATTTTAGACCTGAATAAATAAAGATCCCGTAATAATAAGCATTTATCTACTCAAAATACCTTGAATTAATTTAGCATTTCTTTGAAAATCTCCTTCCATATGTGGACTTTGCTTTGATTGAAAAACGGGTGATATGCTTTTCAATGACTCGGAAATCCTTCAGCTACGATGCGTGACCCTCTCAACTTTGTCTCCGGAGAGCCTTTACCGCATCGAGTCTTTTTTAATTTCCGAATCTTTTATGGCGCTTCATAACCCTGTTTTTTTTATCTTCATGAATAACGGGTTGGGCGGACTGCGGAGCGAGTTTGCGACTCCGTTACCTCTTCACTTGCAGTGAAGCGAGTCGCTACCACAAGTTCAGGGGGCAGCACAGAGCAAACATAGGAGTAATAGTATTTGTTGTTATCGTTATTTATTCATTAAAGAAAAAATGCACTAACCAGGGCGTGACTCGTGTTTTTGATTGCCTTCAAATCCTGTTTAGTATCTTCTCGTTCACAAAGTTTTGTCCAGGTGGAGAATAAGAGAAAGTTTAACGAAGGAGTTAATTTAGCGTGTAGAATGTAAAAATCGTGATCCTAATTTCTGTAAAGTGTGAGGTTGCAAACACTCGTTATCTTGCCCGGCCTGATAAGCGGCCTCTTGCTTATCATGCAGCGCAGCTCAGGGCGTTTGCCTGAAGTAAATTTTCAGGTCCAACAATAACCCGACGCGGTATGTATCCTGGATACGCGGCCCAACAGCTCATATATGCCAGGCGTCAAGCGCACAAACTCTGACAAATATATATTAAATTTTCAATTTTAATTAACCCATGCCGTGCGACGCTGAAATTATTCAATTTGTAACTCTGAGACATTTGCAATACTTTAATTAAAACCATTATCTCGTGTACCTACCGGCGTGGAAAACTTTAGTGAGGAAAATGCCTGGGACGAGTCTTGACCGGTGTCATCAATTCAATTCACGTTCTTTCTTGTAGGATTCATTAGTTCATTGCTGTTCATTCAAATCATATTCCTCATGAGTTGATTAATTTTTCACAAATGAATAAAAAAAGTGTTTCAAGGAAGGTACCTCGCACTAGTAATAAACGAACCTGAGGAATAAGCAGCTTCATTTCAATCACCACTCATTGAACCTCAGTCCAGCGAACTTCGGGTTGCTTTCCGGACATTTTTTCTAATTGCTTCATTGCGACCTACGCAAATTTCTTGAGTGAACCTATGCAAACGATGAAACATCTGACATAAAAATGCTCGAGGAATACTTAGTTTGGAGTCATAAACATGAAATTTCAAACCACAGACCTGCACCAGAAGGCGGTGCGCAATTTCAGGCTCCAACACTCGTTATCTTACCCGGCCTGGTAAGCGGCCTCCTGCTTATCTCTCCGCGCATCTCAGGCGCTGCAGGTAACACAGATTGTGACAGGGCAAATCTAAATCTAAAAAAGCGCGAGTAAAACAACAGATTAATAGTAAAAAATTTTAATGTATTTCAAACTAGCGGCTTCGTCTGGCATATCCCCGGAACGATAATCCCTACAAGTTTAGTATACTGACATTCCAAACCCGTTATTCCCAATCGCAGTAATAATAAAGCGTATACGTGCTAACGAAAAAAAGGCCCGTTCAAACCAATATTTTACCATTGAACCTGGAACTACCACAAGATTCTTGCTTCAAAATATTAAAAATATGTGATTCTTCTGATTTAAATTGATGTGCAAATTTCATTCTCGTCGAAAACTAAATTGTAACCCTTGGTCCTATCTTTATCAGAAGTTTTTGTTATGCTATGCTTATATGGAATTTTTCAATGTTACTGTAGTAATGACTAGTAAGTTCAAAAGTAAGTTAGGGTAGTTGAAATTAGAGAGCAAGTTCGTGATTAGAGAGCATGGAAGTTGGAGTCACTGAGTGCCGTAGTGACAACCTCTTCTTATTTGTGATAGCTTTCCGCTAACGCCATTGTATTCACTCATGTAAAGGGCCCTTGTTAATTAGCTAATGCATGTTGTTTTACCTCTTGGTCCGGCCAAACATATTATTGCCTATTGCGAAAACCATGGTGATATTAGTGATATTACAGCAGGTGAATGCAATAATGTGGATATTAAATATATTCCATAAATAAAAACTTACATTGGAAAGTGCACCTGCTTTTTCGCCATTAAAGTACTTGAGATACTTACGTGTACGATGGCGCAGCTCTGAAGTGTTTCCAGTCAACGTGCACTAAATACAGCTATGTATATTCAACAGGTTCAAACACCAAGATACACAGGCACGAGCGAACACTTCACTGCGCCAACAATACTTCACCCTGAAGACACTTCTCAGAATCTTGCAAGTTTGTGATCAATTCGCGCTGCTTAGCACGTCGCAGATAACGGCATGCGCCGTTTTATGTGCAGCAGATAAAGGCGAATGCCGGCGTAGCCACAGCAACCTCCGACCTCGGCAATCCACTCGTTCGTGTATCGAGTTAAAATTGGATTTATTTAATCGAGTTGCGTACACTGCCAGAGCCGCCCCAGAGCAGGCGTTGGGCAGGTTTGAGCAGGCGGTGCTCTGTAAGGGCTGCGTGACGGCAGGACAGAGCACACCTGGGCAGGTACTCAGAAGCTAATTAGCGCTGATACGCGGCTGGCGATATCGTCTCTAAAGCGGACATTTCTGCTCTATCGCTGCTCTATCGCGTCTCTACGTCGGCTCTGCAGCCGGCGACGGCCGGCTCTATTCCCTGCCCTAAATTTTAACTGGGGATCCCGAATGCACCCATACATATTTATTCTGGATAAAGAAATTTGTGCCGTCAGATAAATCACCTCAGCGAAGGTGAGGAAAGCAACAGAGTCCCCTCTGGTTTTGCGGTTCGAAATTTGTGGCATTTTTCTGCAACAAATTACGGCCTACAGGGATGATCTACAGTGGAATGAGTGTTAAGTACGAATTAGGCACTTTGTTCTTTTTTGTATTGAATTTCAGTCGAAAGCCCGTTAGTGATATCACTGTGAGGATGTAAAATTAGGTTCTAGAAGGCACTGATTTGGAGGCGACAACAGTAGGGATCGACCTCAACATGTGTGTTGGTAGCCAGGAGTTATACAGTTAGCAACTCATGTAACGGCGTTGTCAACTTGCTGTGGCGCACTTTGGCTACTTTATCATAGCTGACAAGAACTGTCTTTATTGGTGAGTTACACAACTAATTTATACTTCGAACATAGGATTGAATCAAACGATTGGTTATAATTTTGAATAAAATTGGAATTAGTTCAACTGTGATTGTCATTTCGTATTTGCCGAACTGGTCAGTGTTGAAATATAATTTATTTGACGTGTACGGTTGCGGAGCTGTAGTCAGTGTGCTTCTGGAGAGAGGGCAGTAGACCAGATTGAAGGTAGGGTTTGAAATACTCGTCTGGGATGCTCTCGGATCAAAGGGGAGTCCTGATCTCATGTTGAAACTGTCAAGCCGCTACCAATATTGGACATCCATTATGCCAAGTGTACATATTTGATGTTCCTTTGATTACGCTCCTTTGTATTGATAATGTATTAGGTATTCCATTTAGTCTTGTTTATATAAACTGTCCATGGTTGATGGAAGTGTTTCAGGGAAGGTACCTCGCACTAGTTATAAACGAACCCGCGGAAAAAACAGCTTCATTACAACCACCACTCATTGAACTTCAGTCCAGCGAACTTAGGCGGAATCGGAGGGATTTCCGGACAAAAAAAAAACGATGGAACCATTGACGTGAAGAAGCTCGAGGAATACTTAGTTTGGAGTCATAAACGGAAAATTTCAAACCAGAAGGCGGCGCGCAGTTTCAGGCTCCTACACTCGTTATCTTGCCCGGCCTGATAAGCGACCTCCTGCTTATCTCGCCGCGCATCTCAGGCGCTGCAGGTAACACAGATTGTGACAGGGCTAATGTAAATCTAAAAAAGCGCGAGTAAAACGACAGATTAATAGTTAAAAATTTTAATGTATTTCAAACTAGCGGCTTCGCCTGGCATTTCCCCAGAACGATAATCCCTTCAAATTTAGTATTGTATAGTATAGTATCTTCGGCATTAAATAAATAGGCCTGGATAGGCCTGTCGCTGATTCTTGTACTTTTCTTGACTAGATCAATTCTATCATCCACACACCGGTTTTTCAATTCTATCATCCACACACCGGTTTTTCAATTCCATCATCCACTCACCGGTTTTTCAATTCTATCATCCACTCACCGGTTTTTCAATTCTATCATCCACACACCGGTTTTTCATCATCCACGTACCGGCTGCACGATGTGGTACCGTCCGTCCACCCCTTGGAAAATGCACCGAAATTTCGATAAAAAATTTGCGTCCATTTTTGAAGTTTCTGCATCGCTGCTTGCGGGGATATTTGACAGGAGAAATTGTCATGGCTTGGAGGTAGCTTCGGAAATACATTTTTTCAAAGACATTGTACAAGAAAGGGCATTGATGAAGTGCAGAAATAGCGGTGATGTCCATCGGATTTGTAAGATGAAAATAACGGTAGAAGTGTTAACCATTGCCGTTTTAGAAATTTCCAAGTGATGTTTTAAAAATTGTCAGTAATGGCAATTTTGATAATTGTCAACGGCCATTGCCGTTTTAAAAATGGCCAATCATTGTGGTTTCAGAACTCAGCGGCTCCGGTGAATTGTTTTTTTTTCATGTCCACCCTAATTGAAATCATCAACCGCTGTCCTTAAATTGCAGATGATATCCAAATCATCGGGTGAATATTGACAGTTGAAATCTAGTCATCTAGTCTCCAGCGAGTAGCGTTGACGTAAAACTTCCAACACATCGACGTTGGTTGATTCACGTTGATTTTACGACAGCTTTTCGCGGGTTTGTGAAGAATTGTGCCGATTATTTGGCGAACATCATTGTTAAATACGAAGAAGTTTATCAGGAATTACAATAATCGAAAAGTATTCGCATCGCTTGAGATCGCCGGTTGGAAGAGATGATTCTAGAGTGAAAGGAAAAAGGAAAATTAATTATTAATAAAATTAAAAATTAATAAAATTTGAATGATGAAGCACATTAGACAAACAAATGTTGTTAATGATCTTGTATATATGCTTCAAGTAAAATAAATCTTTCGATCATTATAAAATGAATTATAGTTCATGTAAAGAATTTTACTGAACACACTTCTCTCGTATACAAAAGGTTGGGACCTTTTAGGTAGGACCAGAGTTAATGTGCTCAGACAAAATTCATTCTGAACCAAACTTCACCGAGATTGTTCAGCAATTTGGTACGTTATCATTTACTTATGTTATGATCCTTTTATTACTTGTTAACCTTGGCTATTTTCTTTATATTGTTTATAATCTCGTATAACCTCAATTTGTTTTCAAATTGTTCATTCGTTGTTTTCAGAAACCAAGTTACAATCCACAACGAGTTTTCATTCTGAACAATCCCCTGAAAAATGAGCCATATTCTTTATAGAGTTCATTAATATGAACTCTCTCTCTCTTATTCTAATTGATTTAGTTTATTCAATCCAATTATAAATAGTAAGCGGTAATATATTTTTTTCTCAGAAAGATTTGCGTTTGAGTTGACATTTATCTGGCAAATTGACTATTTATTGAGTCTTTTTAACATATATGCATTTGAAGTTACATATATTGATATAATGATTTCAACTTCAGACTGAATAGTAATATTCACAATATGTTCAATACCGAATATTCCACCTAAAAATAACTTGTCTGTCTTAAAAAATCAAACGAATATATTGATCAGTCATAGTACTTATCAATTATCATAGCAATTTATCAATCAATCATAGCATAGCATAGCAATCATAGCAATTTATCCTGTACTGAATCGGGAAAATTTATCGAATTAGCGAATTATTAATAGTTGATAGTTTAATAATAATAAATTAATTAATAGTTTGCGCTCACTTTGATCAAATTTTCCGTAGAATCTCGAGATTTGTACTTATTTCTCCTCACATCTTTCTTCCCCCTACCGCCATTATGCGATCGCGTATCGTTAATATCATCCAAACTTTCGATCAAATCTTCGATTTCGTCCCACTTTTTGAAAATCATGTTCGAATAAATCGGGACAAAATCAACATTATTTCCGCCAATGTCCAAGTTGGGGGAAGGTTGAACCCCATGTCCAGAAGGTGCATGTGGGGGTTGAGCCCCAAAACCAGTGGGAGCAGTCAGGGGTTGCGCGAACCCCGAATTCAAGTTGTAGGGTGAAGTCGGGGTCGCGTTTATGGTCTAACCCGTTGCCAGGTGACCATTGCTCCCTAATTGTGGGGGATTTATATTTTGCTGCCGTAGAGGCTCCTATATTCCCCAGCTGGTACTCCCCAACCAGCCATGCTTAGGGTAAGATCTATACAATTTACCCCAAGTTTAAAATTTCAAAGCAAAATACTTCGAGGAGGAGAATTTTTCAAAATAACCCAAACACAAGGAAAAAATATTTTAGGGTAATCCTGTAGATGGATATTTATGGACATGAGGTTTTTGAAGTAGAAATGTCGTTAAAAAAGTTTTAACTGGAAAAATGTGAATCATGTGAAAAATTAATGCCAGTGAATCACTGAATTGACCGCACATATAATAAATTAGAACTAGAATAAATAAAAAAACAGAATTCGACGACGAATAAGCAAAAACAGGAAAGCATATGAAAAAGTAAACAATCCAAGACAAGATTTGAAACCAAGAAAAATGTTCTGAAAAAATGGATTAACGAAATAGATGGAATTATATTATTTTCTTATTTCTATAAATAGAAATTCTTTCCATGTGCAGAAATTCTTTCTAAATAAAGAAACTGTTTTTATTTACAGAAATTATTTCTATACATCGATTATTTAAAAAAAAACACAGATGATCTGCTTCTATCATCGCGGCGCTGGTTGTTGCACTCAATTCAATGATTGTGTTTAATGTTCCTGTCTGACTTCCTGCAATAATTTCATTCACATAATAAAAAATTAATAAAAAATATTAAATATCAGAGATGCACGTGCCAGCCACAGCACAGAGACAAGCACACTGACCGTCTCTGCGCACCATGCCTTATCTCTGCCGTTACCGTTATCGCTTCAGGATAATAAGAGATATACAATAAAACGTTATTATTAAACATTACCTATACATTAATGTTATATGGAAGTTACCGTATGTTGGATAACTTATACATATTGATTATATGAATTATATATAAACAAATAGGTTATCGTGGCGTTAAAGGGGACAGATTATCGATGTAACTTGAGAATCCTGGTATCCTGAATACCATCACCCCAAATCCTGCTATCCTGAATACCGTTACCCTAAGTCCTGGTATCCTGAATACCGTCACCCCAAATCCTGGTATCCTGAATACCGTCACCCCAAGTCCTGGTATCCTGAATACCGTCACCCCAAATCCTGGTATCCTGAATACCATCACCCCAAATCCCGTCATCCCGGATCGCCCTCGCATATCCTATTATATATAATCCTTTCAATAATTTAAAAGATTAAACACGTTAATTGAAGTGAGATCCAGTAAAATTTACGTTAAATGCAATTCTTCGTGAGTCTCATCAAGAAATGCGAAAGTAAATTGAAATTATTTTCAAATATAACTCATATTTTCCAAATTAGATATTGAAGTCAACATTTTCTAATTGAAATCTCACCTCCATTTACCAGTGTCAGAGAATTACACACTTAAAATTAAAATTCATATATGCGTGGTGCCAAGCTGACGAAAATAAGTTCATGGCGAGGACAGGTAAACGACATGCTCTACATTCAAATTTGAATTTATTGAAAACAACTAAAGCCGGAGTCGCCCGTCCACTGGAGAGGTAGAGGAAAGTAGTGCCCCCCTCCGTTATCATGAACATCTCGTCACGACATTCATCCTATGAGATTACGTGTTTAACGTTTCAGAATTACAATTAGTTATGGTATAGAATTAGAATTACATTCAGTTATGGTTTAGAATTAGAATTAGAATCAATTTATCATTTTTAGAATTAGAATCAATTATCATTTTAGAATTAGAATCAAATATAATTTTTGAATTAGAATCAATTATTATTTTAGAATTAGAATCAATTTCTTAGAATTTAGAATCAATTACGCTTTAGAAGTAAAATCAATTATTATTTAGAAGCAGAATCAATTATCATTTTTGGATTAGATTACGTTATTTAGAAAAACCGTTTCAGTAAATCATTGGGAACGAATATGAAACGTTTAGAAATTTTGATGAAATGTAAATGTAATTGAAATTGGATGAATGTCAATTTCTTAAGGGGAACTTAGCGAGCGAGCTTAAGGCTCTTCCAGAAGCAGTCATTAAGTGCGGCACAGGCTAATTTAACGACTTACGGCTTCTTTGTGGGAAGAACAGGCCTTCTGGGTGCAGGTGAGGAGTTGTCCAGTTGAAGGCACGGAGAGTCGGTTTCTCGCAGTCGCTACAGAACCAGTGAAACGACTCTGTTTTCTGTAGGAAAGAGTATTCTTCAGAGCTCAGCTTCGCGCAACTGATGCAAATGACATCCTCGCAGTGTTCACAGATGACCATCTGATCATCTGCTCTCAACGAGGTCTCTTTGCAAAACTTGCATGCATCTTCAACTACGCACTTCGATCTCCTATTCGGAGATCGTATACTGACATTCCAAACCCGTTATTCCCAATCGAGGTAATATTAATAAAGCAAATACGTGCTAACGAAAAAATGACCCGTTCAAACCAATATATTACCATTGAACATGGAACTTCCACAAGATTCTTGTTTCAAAATATGAACAAATATGTGATTCTTCTGATTTAAATTAATGTGCAAATTTCGTTCTCGTCGAAAACAAAATTGTAACTCTTGGTCCAATATTTTTCAGAAGTTTTTTATGCTATGCTAGTATAAGAAATTTGCCCATGTTTATGTAGTAATGACTAGTAAGTTTAAAAGTAGTTTAGGGTAGTTGAAATTAGAGCGCAAGTTCGTGATGAGAGAGCATGGAAGTTGGAGTCACTGAGTGCCGTGGTGACAACCTCGTCTTATTTGTGATAGCTTTCCGCTAACACCATTGTATTCACTCATGTAAAGGGCCCTTGTTAATTAGCTAATGCATGTTGTTTCACCTCTTGGTCCGGCCCAACATTATTGCCTTCGGAAGCGTTTAAATTTTTCCTGGAAAGTTTGCCGCAAAACTTGCCGTTTGATACGAGAATCAACTTCAAATTGCGCCGGTCACGATGTCAGTGCTCGGTTCGCTGTCTTGTCTTAAGATTCTCATAAGTGCGTCCACTGGCTCTCTTACTAACAACTTTCTTCAGGTTGGGCCAACCTTAATTTATTAACTTAACCTTAATTTGAATCGCCACTAATAGGCCGTTATATCCACATCTGAATACCGCTTACGGCAATATTTTGGAAGGTGTGTATTTATTTGTTTCATCATTAAACTACCTTTGATAATATTCTGCGCATTGAATATTAATCTATTGAATATATTGAATAAAATTGTTAACTTACGAAATTTATCAGCTTACAGCGCTAATAAATTTCGCTTTAAATTTAATTTTCGCAGCGCTTCTTTATAGTTTTAGCGTCCATTCTTCAGTTCAGCTCCGAGTTTGTACTTCGCCTCCAAAATTTTTTTTCGCAACCAGAGAACTTACCGTGGATTCCCTATAAAATAAAATAAAACAATTATATTTGCGTTAAATCCTTACACTATTCTCTCATTCAGAATAAATTTTCTGTTCTGATTACACCCCACACGATAAGTATCCTGGGTACGTACATCAGCAGCCTCTATATACATACCCCGACACGATAAGTATCCTGGTACGTACATCAACAGCCTCTATATACATACCCCGATACGATAAGTATCCTGGATACGTGCATCAATAGCCTCTATATACATACCCCGACACGATAAGTATCCTGGATACGTACATCAACAGCCTCTATATACATACCCCGACACGATAAGTATCCTGGATACGTACATCAACAGCCTCTATATACATACCCCGACACGATAAGTATCCTGGATACGTACATCAACAGCCTCTATATACATACCCCGACACGATAAGTATCCTGGATACGTACATCAACAGCCTCTATATACATACCCCGACACGATAAGTATCCTGGATACGTACATCAACAGCCTCTATATACATACCCCGACACGATAAGTATCCTGGATACGTACATCAACAGCCTCTATATACATACCCCGACACGATAAGTATCCTGGATACGTACATCAACAGCCTCTATATACATACCCCGACACGATAAGTATCCTGGATACGTACATCAACAGCCTCTATATACATACCCCGACACGATAAGTATCCTGGATACGTACATCAACAGCCTCTATATACATACCCCGACACGATAAGTATCCTGGATACGTACATCAACAGCCTCTATATACATACCCCGACACGATAAGTATCCTGGATACGTACATCAACAGCCTCTATATACATACCCCGACACGATAAGTATCCTGGATACGTACATCAACAGCCTCTATATACATACCCCGACACGATAAGTATCCTGGATACGTGCCCCAACAGCCCCTATATACAATATCCCGACACGATAAGTATCCTGGATACGCGCCCCAACAGCCCCTA
>NW_025947503.1:61083-114320 GCF_000764305.2 Hyalella azteca
AGTCTTAAAATGCCTCGTACCCTACGGAACAACTGATATCTAGAAGCGATTTTAAATCTACCGTCCGTAAGGCCAGTCTAGTCAAGAAAAGTACAAGAATCGGCGACAGGCCTATCCAGGCCTATTCTTTAATGCCGAAGATACTATACTATACTATACTATGTGATCCCTCAGGAATACTCAGGGCCCGTCCTCGGGGCGACTGCGATGATGTGTTCAGCCTTTTATATGACACCGACCGATGGCCTTCATCAACAACTGAGACATCGCCTGAAAACTTCCCAGGGCATGAGCTGGTAAAAGAAGGAAACCTCTTAGTGTACCGGAGACTTCATTGATACTTCCGGCAGTAAAATCTTGTCTTCTGGCAACATTGCCTTGTCTTCCGGCAATTAAACCAAGTGTTTTGGCAACAAAATCTTATCTCCGGGCAACAAATCTCTGTCGTCTGTCAACAAAACCATGTCTTCTGACTACAAAATTTTGTCTTCTATCAACACAACCTTGTCACCTGACAAAAAACCTGGTCTTAGGGCAACCAAGATTAGTCATCCAGTAACAAAATCTTGTCTTCCGTCAACAAAAACCTTGTCTTACGACAATCAAACTTTGTCTTCCAGCAACAAAACGTTGGCCTGAAATAATGATCTATAACATGAATCATTTTTTCGATGCTTCCTTTCGTTTCTATTACATTTTCCGACATCAGCCATCACGTGACCACCTCCCACTTCACCTAAGTCCAGGAAAATCAACACACAATCAAGTTGCCTTCTGGAAGTTTTTGAGGAAGTTTCCCACCTTTTCCCTCACTCGTGAGACGAGCGGGATATTATTTTAGGTTTCCTATGTGAGTTTTTGTGTTCTGTTGAAGATTGCATGGGAAGTTTGAATGAGGGTTCGAATTGTGAGGAAACATGGCAATAACAATTTGGAAATAATTTGGGTGTTCTGAATAACTTATCAAACGCCGAACAACTAACCCATCAAGTGCTCTGAATCAACTCGTTGGTGACTTTGCAAGGTCACTTGATTACTTGGATTGCAAATTCACAACCGGTGTTTCTGACCTACGAATTTCAGAATACCTGTATATTCTTTGACAGAAAACTAATTTAATTGCAGCTTTCATCTCCTATCCCCCTGAAATTGTAAAAAGATAGTCCTGTCATCTCATGTGTATTTGCTTCTTATTTTGTCAATTTAGATTTTATCTTCAATGCGAATTTTAGTTTTCTAATTGTTTCTGCTTGTGTTATAGGTTTTGAACTGACGGTGGAGCTGGACTCCTAAACGTTTTCTCGTGAAAGGAAATGGTGAATTTGATGGCTATTTTCTTTGCTTTTAAATTCTTAGTTAGAGACTTTCACATACGAGTATATCGGCTAGATTTAATGTAACTTTTTCAGAATCAGGAGTGCATCATTTACCGCGTGCAACATGAGTGCAGCCTACCCAAGATCACTCATCGGTGAGTGAAGCGTTTCTACTAGCGACCTAGTAACTACCGAGCGCAACGTGTGCACGGCCTTCAGTATATAACACTTGCTCATCTTAGTTTGAAGCTTATAAATTACAAATATTGTGTGAAATGCGAAAAATGGAAACCTATATCATAAAAAGTGTCTTGAAAAGTAATAGTGCTAAAAAAGTATGAAAAAGTTAAGCATCTGCCAGTTGCCTCTTAGTAGTCATCGTACATAGAATTTGTAACAATTTTGAACGATAATCTCGACGGTATTGTTACTTATAGTTAAGGAAGCCATGTGAATGATTGTAGTTCCATATAATTCATTTAAAATAGACCACATTGACTGAATAATTCATAGTATTTTGCGTGCCTTTCGCTGCGAGACTTGCAGGCGCCATGGAGAACGATGAAGAAAACGTGCGTACACTACAGCTCGTGCATGAGACGACAGTCGTATAACTTGATTTATTTCAACTTATAAACTAGTGCAAATGATTTAAATTACTACAAACAATTCTTGTATCAACGACAACGAGTGAATTAGTTGAACCCATGATAACCTCGATTATTAGATGAATAAATGAATTGGCTTTGATTTTCGCTGTTGCTCAACCAAGTGAACATTAATGATACAGATGCTTAATCTATGCAATGAACGAAACATAATGGCTCGCCTACTCAGCGTTTTTCAAGGGTGACCAATAAATCATGTTATATAGACTTTATATCAAAATATTAAATCATGACCGTGTGAATTTCACCCGTCACGTTCGACCTTATCAATCCACAGTAGACTGCGCTTATCAACGGAAAATTATACTGCAGGGTTGCCAGATGTTTTTTTTCTCTGGGTAAATTCCGCAATTTATTTTTTTAACTTATGGCTTAAACTTATGATGGCCATACTTCCTTATTAAATTTTAAAAAGCCCGAAAAAATGGAAAATTAAATTTTTAATACTACAAAATTAAAAATTTAATACTAAATTTTTATACTACAAATTAAATTAAATTAAATTTTTAGCCTACAAATTGCAGAAGCTATGCAAATTGCAGAAGCTATGCAAATTGCAGAAGCTGTGCAAATTGCAGCTTCTGTGCAAAGCACAGAAGCTGCGCAAGGCATATCGGACCAAAATTGAGTGAGTTTTGCGCCAGTTAACGTGGGGCTTGGTAACGGTTACATTAAATGTTACAGTTACAGTTACGGTCGATATTAAGGGAAAATTTTCGGGTTGAATTTCCAACGTTGTCGGAATTAAATGGTATTCATAAATGACTGAACTGACACTCGTGGAATTTGTGATCAAGTCGCGCAGCTGAAGGCGTCACAGATAACGGCTATCAGGGCAGCAGATAACGGCGCATGCCGGCATAGCAGATAACGACCAGCCCCGTCCTCGGTCGGTAATCCACTCGCTCATGCATCAAGTTGACAATTTGATTTATTTCACATTAACATTAAATTTACGGCCAACAGCTACGCTCCCGGAAGCGCGACCCCTTAGCCGTTATATTTATGTACGATGCTAGGCTTCAGACACACTGTCCAATCGCCTGTTGAGACGGCAAATTATTGTATTAGTTCCTAGGGACAGAGTTCGTTGAAGGGGCCCTAGACAGTCAATGTGGATTGAAAGACGCAGTGAAGCGATTGCAAATACTTATATTTATATTACGGGCGCGTGACAAAGTGGGGTGACTGTAAGCAAGGCTTTAGCTCCAGTCAGCCACGTATTACTAGAGAGCCTGCGTGGGTGGTGACTGACTATCGGTGCTGAAGGCATTGCAAAGAACCGCAAGTGTGATGTCACTGAGGGTGACGTACTCAATCACTGTAACAGCTGAGAGAGATGACGCAACTATGTCGGCTGCCGGACAACACGAACTGTGACAACCACATATTAGATTTGCACTTTTAATATACCTTTGCTGTATGACACTGAAATTATTCGATTCTAAACCTTCAGACACTTTCAATACCAGGATTTGAAATTTTTAGCTCGTACACCAACAGACGCGGAAAGTGGTACTAAGGAGGATGCCTGGGACGAGTCTGGACCAAAGTCATAAAGTGAATCTTCCCTGTATATTTCATTGTTCTTTCGCATCCTGTTCCTCATAGGTCCTAAACTTCACAAAGTAATAATTAAGCTAATTTTATGGCACGCGTTCAAGGGAAGGCCGCGCATCAGGAGCCTCTTGCTGCGTTATCTCGGATGACGGACACGCGGCGCTGATAACGGCGTGGCGGGGCTGGGAGTCATGAATAAATATGTAGCTGCGTTTGTGACAAGAAATTCAGACGATACTATTTTCTGAAGTAAATAAAAGTTAAAAATCTTATGTGAACAAATTACAAGTTCTATGTTCAGCCACTTAACATGAACCAAATTCTGACCTAGAAAGCGCCCACACATAATTATTCTTGATAATAAAATCTGTGACGGCAGATAAATCGCCTCGACAAAAATAATAAAAACAAGCATAAGAGTCCCTTTGGTTTTGCGGCTAAAAATTCGGCTAAAAAACATTTTCCTGGAATACATTTTTAACCCATTAGATGATCGATAGTAGAACTTGAATGAGTGTTATACGATCGAATTAGGTACTTCAGTTCCGTTTAGCATTAAATTTCAGACGGTACCTCAAATTCATATCGCCACTTATCGAACTTCTGTGCAGAAAACTTGATTGCAATCTGACAGCATTTGGAATATTCTTCAAACATATCCATCATTTCCTTCCACAATAGAAAAAAAGCACGCATTTTAAAATTTTTCGCCACTAGACTATGTAAATGATGGAAGCTATTAAAGTTGAATATTTATAGTAGGCTGAATGCAACACTTGCTCTGGAGGTGTGGACACGTGCACCAGAAGGCGCGTAGTCGCAGACGCTGACACTCGTTATCTTCTGATCTTAACTGATAAGAGGCCTCCTGCTTATCACGCCGCGCAGCTCAGGCGCTGCAGGTAACAGAGATTGTGGCAGGGCCCGGAAATGATCTCTTATTGGGTAAGTACGACAAATTGAGTGATACTATATTTAATGTTTTCAAACTTACAGATCAGCCCTGTGTGTCCTGGGATCAAAAATCCCAGCAATTATGGAATCCCGTTATCGTCAATCTGTTATTGCCTACCGCGATAATAATAATGAAGCAATTGGATGCTAAAAAGGCCAGTGCAATTAGAGAGTACGGATGAACCTTAGCTCTGATAACGGTCATCGAGGCCCAGACTCGGTAACCGAGCTCCGCATGCAAGATGAGGGCCATCTGAGGGGATATATGGAGGCTTGCTTGGCGATCACTGGTAAATCATGAGCCTCATATTGCTACAGTTCATGTGGTGTTCAGAGTTTTGGTCACCAGCAGGATCCTTGAGTAGAGTTGTACCCAGGGTGGGTCAGGTATAGTGTCCCAAGCAGACAACCGACACCAGCTCTCGTCTTCGCTGTCCAAAATACTAGGTGGAACCATAACACAAACAAACAACATCAATAATAACAATAACAGCATCAACGAAAACATCAACAGCAGGGACATAAAAAAGAACAATATAAACTATAAGAAAAATAACATCAATAACATCTACGAGATAAACAACAAGGACATTCAGTAGAATGAGCCGCAATGAAAGGTTCTAACCCACAGAGCTGCACCTCTTTTGCATTGCATTGCTCTTCATTTAAGTTATTGAATAGTACAGATTGCATTCAGTCATCATTGATAATCTTATTTTCATACCCAGCAGTATTGAAATATTTACCATATTATACCACAGAGCGTCATTGAGGCAGCTGCTAAAAATTATTTAGCTTCATTATTCATTTGGATCCAACAGACGATATCATACTAATGGCAACTGCGTTAATTTTTCCAAAATTAATGTTTAGGAATAATATCTACGCGATACAAACACAAATGTAGCTATTTGTCGGTTTGCTAGGTGATGGCAAGTCATTTGTACATTATAGTTAAGTAGTTCATAGAGCCAGGCCTTAGTTATCAAGGTGTTTCAGTGGGGAAAAATGTCTAATTTACTAAGTTTATGAATAATAATGAACTCTACCCTAATAAAAGTACGCACAGTTTCGGCATGAAATGTTTGCTGTGATGCGTTTTAGTGGCATAAACGAAACCTCGTCAGCTCTTATCACCGATAAGCGTCCTGGTCACCTGAGATAGCGCAGGCGTCTCACTTCGCTGCCTACGCATGATCGTCACGAGAAAACGTACGAGTACACTTTTTCCAAGACCATTTGTTTCAATACTTTTGTTTAAAATGAACCTTCATAAAGCCACGGACATGTATCATCAGTGTATGCAGACTCTTTAATTGCTTATAATTAATCATTGCTAGCTCTGCCAAATTGAACTGAAAAATTTTACTCGGCATTCACGGTACTCTGATAATTAATTATATCAAATATAATCAGTGATAAATAAAAGCGTGTGCTTAGGGCTGAGGATCTCAGCGTTAGACCGGAACGTTATCTGCTGTCTTGATATCTGTTATCTGCGACGTCCAGCAGATTGACAAGAATCTTGCAGCCAACGAAGGCAGTAAAGTGTTGGCAGTTACTTGCACGTCGTGCAGTGTGGCGCTGGTGAAGAGCTAGTTTTCCTAACTAAATAACTAACGCGAGCTAGTTTTTCTGCTGCTCGCCATAAGATATGGCGGTGGTGGTGTAAACTCTGGTGGATGTGAGCTGGAAAACTTGGATGTACCATTACGCATACGAATAAATTTGAGCAATTGTCGTATTTCGTTTGTTGATGCCTTGAATTTACAAAAATTTTATTAGGCACTTTTTGTGACCGCTTCAAACTGATTCCAACCACATCGTTTGCTGGTACCAGTGTAGTGGTTAATTGCTTTATTATAAAAACCAGTTAGTAGTGAGTGACAAACAGTGTAGAAATCTGCTGTTGCTTCTGTTTGTACACCGACAATTGGACCGACAACTCCTGAGCTGCACCAACGGCCAGGTAAGTACCTCATCTTCAATAATGCCTCTGACGGGGTGTAGCCATGAAGCCGTAGTTCATTGGGAACCAGTGGGTTTATAAGTGAGGTAGGCATGGTTAACTGCGAGCAAATACGACACGTAGTTCCCAAAAATTGCGGACCACGCACCAAATTTTCGGGCCATTGTTCTATTTGGTGGACTAACCAGCATGCGTGTGCCTAAAGTTTGCTAACTTATTACAATACAAGTGATCATCATTAAGGAATCACAGTTGGAATGTCATTTTACATAATTAATTGGTGCTCAGAGCAGTGTTAGTAACCACCATTGATGGGACTCAGTGGCGCTCAGACTGATCATTATTAGAATATGCAGTGCATTGACTGAGTTTATAGTTGGAGGGCAGACTGGTTGTAATCTGCGGACGCATCCGCTGGAGCATTTGAGGATAGATAGACAAAGGAAGAACAGGGCGAGCTAAAATCAACTCCGGTAATACGTGAATTTGCGACTCAAAAGTATTTAGTTCACATCGACTGCGTGTCCGCTATATGCCACTCGTGTAACGCGCCGATGGCCGATCTCTCTGTAAAATTCTCCTTCCCGCAATGTTTCGCCAGTGGCGTAGGCCGTCGCCTCATCTGCAGCCAAAGCCATCGATGTCTTGTTCGCATTGACTTATATTAAAGTTCAATTTCTGCTGGATCACTATTATTCAGTGATGGTTGTGCATTGATAATCTTTGTTTTACACGAATTTTTTTTTCATGTTTTCGAGAATTTTATGCATGTATGTTGAGCACCTCTAATCGCTGTCTTTTCGGTATTTTTATCAAAAGCCAACGGCGATTTTTGGCTTTAATCACAGCGTCGCAACTCAAAGCCCTGCTTAATTAACGCGTTTCGTTATCTTATCGTGATTTCTCCTGGGAATTCCGCCGTCAAGTTATATCAACACATTTATGCATCTATTGCAAAGTTCTGAGTTCAAATTCAAACAAAACTTAGGCCATTCTCGAGTTAGGGCTCTGAACTTCACGTCAATCTAAGAATAGATTTTATAAATTTAATCATCATTCACGTAAGCGCTACCACACACGGCACCTTGTCACTCATTATAAAGTGGGTAGCCATGGCAGGCAGAAAAATTGACCCACACCTAAATATTTTACTTTAGTAATTTTTTTAGCCAGAGATAATAAGCTGGAGCACAGGAAATTGAAATTCAAGCGCCCAGTTCTAGCTCCGTGCTAGCGCTAGGTGTTATCTTATCACAGATTACAGTTCACATATCAGCTGTCAAATGGGTGTCAAAAGAGCGGCCTTCCTGAGTACACACGAACGTAGTATCAGTTCAAAATTTAATGTTCTTATTCATTCGGAACTTTCGAAAACACGAAAAGGATACAAGGACACGTCTGCTCCCGTTTTCGTTGTGGCGAGGGTATTTTTCGCTGAGGCAATATTCCACCAGTTTAATAGTTTTAATTCTACACGAGAGAATGTAATATAACAAATACCTACGCCACAGCGCAATAAAAATAAAAAACTTTGTATTTAATTCCATAATTATTGATTACGAATTGATAAAAGAAGCGTGCCGGAGCGGCGCCAGGATGGGCCACGCTAACATTCTCCCACTTCCAGAATAGAATAGAATAGAATAGAAGTGTCGGCGTTGAAGAAATAGGCCCATGGCCTGTTGCCGATTCTTGCCGATTTCGTCCGACCGGTGGGCTCAGTAGGTGTGTCCCAATGACCCCAACAGCGTCACTTGGTAATTTTTTGCACATCTTTGTGTCGGGTCATCTACAGTAGCTTTGTGTTTTGTGCAGACAGTCATGAAGCCTGCAAACTCCCTTTAAGCTTGCCGTCCCTCACTAAGACTGCAGACTCTCACTAAGCTTGCAGATTCTCATGAAATTTTCAGACTCTCATTAAGCTTGCAGATTCTCTTTAGGTTGTAGATCGCATTAAGCGTGCAGACTTTCATCAAGCCTACAGACTTTCATGAAGCCTGCAGATTCTCATTAAGCTTGCAGACTCTCAGAGATTTGGTAGAGACGCGAAGCAGCGGGATTGGATTGCCACTGTGAAATATTTTGTACCTATTTGACAAAATAGTTAGCATTTATATACAGATGAATAATTGTTCTTATCAGTAGAAAGATAACAGAGGGTTACTGTTGTTGCTAAATTTGAGATTCTGCAATATGGAAAGTTAGGGAAAATGAAGATCTATTGACGCCGCTTGCTTGGTGGATGGCAACCGGGACTTGATTGTGGACTTTTCGACTGGGACTGGGACTGCTGATCGAGAGCTGCATTTCTTCTATATTCCATCAACAGGTGAATACAACCGTCAATGCAACGAAGAAAACGACAAATAAATTCATCCTTATTCTATATTGATTGTACATGTAGATACTCTCTCAATTTTTGTACTGATAATGGAACTGGCCTCTGAAACGTATTCATTAAAGACATTTATTTTGCGCTTTCTTTGCTTTGAGGTTCTTAATAAACTTGCTATTTAAGAAAGTTAGTCTCATAAGGTAAGTATATGTTAGCAATTGCCCTATTTATGTAAAACAATTGGTCATTTCGGCCAAGAGCTGTTTAAGGGCAGAAGAAAGTTCTAAGAAAATGTACACTTTGCCATACTAATTCCCCCAATATTTAGCCCATCTACACTAAATCGAGATTTGTTTTATTTACATTAGCAAGTAATTTTAATGAAGCATCAGCCAACCTTGAGTTGAATTCTTGCATCATTCATTGGATGCAGATGCTCTATAGCTGAGACCCAAGCAAAATTTACAATGTCCTGGCTCTTGATTGCGGCTCTTGTAAAAACTTTGAAAAGAATTAGTTATAGAGACAATCTCAGTCCCGCACTCCTATAAATAAATTGTTTGTAATAAATAATTCCTCTAATTCTATTAAGTCCTCTCTAATAAATGATTTCACCAAAATCTTCGTCACTCTGCATAGTTAAAAGCAACAAACAGTTCACAAATGCACGTATATGGTCAGTTAATTTTTAACCGGTGCCGGGCGCACTAAATTACTTGCACTTCTGCGTACGATAAATATTGAAATTAACATAACACTTTACTTGACAAGCCTCCCTCCTGTATCGCCTCCATAAAGTCAATGGTCATATAACTAAACAAATTAATGTGGTAATCAGGCATTTTGTAGTGAAACTTTACTGTCATGGAGGCTCATTCACAAATGCTTGGTGCATCGACTTGTCGAGAAAAGTGGTATTTAACCCTTAGTAATCCTTAGCAATTGTTTGGAACAAACACGGTAACAGTAAACACCGACTTTAAAAAACTATCGACTATCTCATCCCGAGTACACATCAATGTTAAAATTTTATAAAATCTATAATAGTTATTCATTTATAAAATGTTCAGCCCAACGTTGTCATCTGGATGTTAAATAAAACGTATCTGAATGAAACAAAATTGTGAATTATACCATTCGTTCATTTCAATATCGATGTCAAAATCGATAATAATAGCAATGATGATATCGAAGTTGATTTTTAGAGGTGAAAATCAATGTTAATGCCGATGTTAATATCGATGCTCTTTATGGTTAAAGTAACTCTGAATCTTTTTATTAAGTAAATAAATTAAGACACTCGCCATACAGAGTGTTTCAACTGAATTTATGTGTCAGGGACCATCAGCAAGATGGCGTCCTCTGCAGCCGGGACATCCGCGTCCAGCTCGGCCTCACACTATAAAAAAATGGAAACAATCAGCGACAACGCGGAGGGCATTATGGATCTTTGTCCCAGGTACGCAAGGAAAATCCTAAACATTGAATGCCGCGACAAAAACGCTGCTGAGACGTACATGGACTACATGGAGAGACATCGAAAACCCGAATTAGAACGAGATAAATTGAAAAATTTGTGTGGGTTCTCCAAAAGAACGTTTGAAACAGCCACGATTGCAGATGAAATGGACATGAGTGCAATAAACGCACTTTTTCACTGTATTTTCAAAGTTAAACATGATGGAAGGGACTTTTCGAAGCTATTGAACAAAGTGATAGAAATCACAAAACTGAGAAATGATGTCATGCATAACCTCTCCTCAATGAACGACCGAGCAAAGTTTGCCGTAATCCAAACCAAATTGTCCAAGCTGATCAAAGAAGCGAAGTTGTTTTATCCCGGTTTTCTAAGCGAGATTAACGCTATGGAACGAGACCTGCAACTTGAAATAAAGTGCGGGTTTTCTCCTGGTTGCACTGAGTTGGTTTACCACTGTCATTGCATCCTGAATGAATGGAAAATAATTGCAAATCAGCTGTTCCAAAAGTACGCGGAAGAAGCTTTGAACTTTGATATGGGCAGCGTTAAAAGGACTGAGGTGTTCCACCCACTGGAGTTGCTACTACAAGACGAGAGCAGAAAAAAGCTTCATATTAAAGACTTGTTTAAGTCTTCAAATGAACAAATCGTTCTGGTTTCAGGCGAAGCGGGCGCTGGGAAGACGACTCTTCTCTTGAACATTATACTTCAATTTAATGCAGCGCCTTACTTGAAGCGCTTTGAAGTCCTTGTGTATATCGAGTGCAGGGACATTACAACGGAAAGTTTGCAACAAGTCGCTAGGCTACATTTTGGAGACACTTTTTGCTTGAAATTAGGAGGAGAGGATAACGTTCTGCAAGCCCTCACGCAGCTCCATGTGCTGTTCCTGATCGATGGATTCGATGAAAAAAATAAAAAATCGACTGCAGTTTTGGATGCGCTGTTGAAGAAAACCTGGCACTCAAACTCTCAAATTTTGTTCACAACTCGCCCCCATACTGTCGGAGTTCTGAAGAAATTAATTGTGCAACATCACCGCAAACTATCGCAGTACAAGATAGCGCCTCTCGAAGAGTTGTCAGATCAGTTGGCGTTCATTGCGAGGTATGAACGATTTCTTACTCTTGGCCCTACACCCTCGCAAGCGATGCAGAATCGATTTTCCAAACTTGATAAGCAATTACGACAACTTTTCACGGAGCCAATATCTTTGCTGCACTTCTGCTCTATTTACAAACAGACTCCAGAAAAAATTGACCGTTGGAGAAGCTTCAACGATGTGTCGCGGGACACATTGCAGTTACAAAAGACCATCGTTGCGGACAAGCTCATCAGCATCGGTTCTTCCAATGATGATGTTTTAATTGACGACCTGTTCATGGTTATTGGCCAGTGGGCGCTGGAGTTTCTCGGTTGTAACAAGATCACATTTACCGACGCTGAGCGCACGCGGCTGCAGCGCAAATGTTGCGACAAAATCAACTTGCACTGCCAAGGCGCTGATGTCGACGCTGGCGTGTTCCTCAACGTCATGCTTAAAGTGACGCGATCGCTGTCAGGGAGCGCAGGCACAACCTACTCCTTTGCGCACAAGTCCACGCAAGAAAGATTAGCAGCGCATTACATTACTGAACAAATGCTGGGTACGGACAAGCCTAGTCTCACAGACATGGGAGTAACTCCTGAGACGAGCCCAAGGTAAGCCTACAATTTCATGTACCAGCAATAGCGTAGTGAAATTTTTTAATTATATTTAAATTTCCATGAAGCCAGTTTCTTGGGTTATGGCGCCGTTAGTGACAACCTGAGATCAAACAAAATGGCCGATTTTTTAACTAATAACTGAGGTAAAAGTGAAGTAATTACTGGCATTACAATTGTTTCAGTGTTCCGTTCTCTTCTTACGATAAAAGCTAGTAGATTCACCGCATGTTAGTATAATTAATACTAACGATTATTGTGAATTACAATAAAGTTTTTCAGTAATACATGAAAATATAACTCCCTATACCGGACCAAGCAAATTCGCTTTCTTAACATGATTTGCATGTTGAAGGTTTGTGACAGTTGTCATATATCATGTTAAATCCTTTTGCAGTCCCGAAGTTTTTGACTTCGGATTAAGATTGTTTTACGATTCAAATTTTATGTTTTCATTTACACTATTCCAGCTTCCTGGAAGTGCTGCAGTACGTCCTGCAGGACCTGAGCAGCAGCAGCCCCCGGCAGTTCCAGAAGCGCTGGCCCCAACTGAGGGACGCCCTCACTGCCGCCGGCGTCACCAGGGGCGGCGACTGGCAGGCGGTGCTGCTGAGGAGCCCTGAAGTCACCGCGCTGGCGAAGCACGCGGCTAAGATCACGATCAAAGAGACTGACGTGTGGGACGTGCACAGCGGTGAGTCGATGTAGACTCTTGCATGGCATAGATTATGATGCATACACTGGCACCCATGGCATAGATTTTGATGCATACACTGGCTCCCATGGCATAGATTATGATGCATACACTGGCACCAATGGTAAAGATTATGATGCATACACTGGCGCCCATGGTATAGATTATGATGCATACACTGGCACCCATGGCATAGATTATGATGCATACACTGGCACCCATGGCATAGATTATGATGCATACACTGGCACCCATGGCATAGATTATGATGCATACACTGGCTCCAGTTTTTGATGCATACACTGGCGCCCATGGCATAGATTATGATGGATACACTGGCTCCCATGGCATAGATTATGATGCATACACTGGCACCCATGGCATAGTTTATGATGAACACATTCAAGGGTTAATCACTGGCATCCTTCATAGTTTATGAAGGGGTTAATCACTGGCACCCATGGCATAGATTTTGATGCATACACTGGCTCCCATGGCATAGATTATGATGCATACACTGGCGCCCATGGCATAGATTATGATGTATACACTGGCTCCCATGTCATAGATTATTCATTCTTAATTAATGAATAAGTTTAAGATTATTCTTTATGAATATTCAAAGTTCTAACACGTTATAGATAGCAACAGTTGGATGTTTCGGATGAAGAAACATCTCAAATGAAGAAAAGATACGTTTTGTAATAACTGTGCCAGAGCCAATATCTCGGAAGGTTGCATGAGGGGCTCCAAATCATACTGTACAGCACATGATTTTTGAAAGGAATTGTTGGTTTGTCTCAATTGGAATGCTTGCTACTTGCGATTACAATGCCACCTGCATGTAGGAAAAATTATCATTCGGATTTTATTAAGTAATAATTTCCACCATTCAAATTCACTAATTAGGTTGTGGTGACCTCAGGCCAGGCCTTTGCGTAGGGCAGCTCCGCAGCTCATAGTCAGAACATAAGCAGAAAAAACTGCAGGCAGAACATCTCTCAAAAAGCCAGAATATATTAATTAGAAAGGGGTGAATAAATATACTAATTAGATAGGAGCGTATTTATTAATTAGCAAGGGGCGAATAAATATATTAATTAGAAAGTGGCGTATTTATTAATTAGGAAGGGGTTAATAAATATACTAATTAGAAAAATAAATATACTAAGTAGAAAGGTGCGTTTTTATTAATTAGAAAGATGTGAATAAATCAATTAATTAGCAAGAGTCGTATTTGTTAATTAAAATGGGGCTAATAAATATGTTAATAAGAAAGGTGCTAACAAACATATTAGAAATGGTCAAATAAATATATTAATTGGGAAGAGTTGTATTTTCAGAAGACAACCTAGGAACTAAAGGTAATGAAATGAAGACAGAGAACCAGGTGTAAATATTGGATAAAAAAGAGAATTGGCAATTTGGCTTATAAAATATAACCAAAATTACAGATATTATGGTATGCTCATTCACTATGGATGTGCTTCCGTGATAGCCATGCTTGATTTATGCGTTAAAAATATTACAATAATTGAAAAATGTTGTTCAGATATTTATTTATTTTTCCATCACCAGTCAATAACACTCACGCTCAATTTTCCCACTGCCCTCAATCAGAGTCTCCTCCATCCTAACCACTCTATTCTCTTTCCCACTCCGACGCCCCATATACCACCATCTGGTTCTTCACAGTTCCCTTCACATTCACATCACACATTAAAACTCTAAAATTACTTTCAGCGCCTCTGCCTCGCACAAAAAACTCCACCTCTGCTACCATATATCATGCCTTTGTCATGCCTTTCACTGCCGAGCAGTAATATTTGTAATATTAGTATTAGTATTTTGTAATAGTAGCAACAATATTTAGTAATAGTAATACTGGCTGGCAGTTTCCGTTTATGTATTTAATTTCCAACTATATAATGTAGTGGGCATTGAAGAAAGTTGAATGAGTCGCAATGCTGCATTAATGCAGCACGATATTTTTACAGGTCGTTGTTTAGTATCCTAGAATGAGCTAAATAAGTGCCCTGTGTTACTAACAAGGTCTCTTTGTTTACTGATTAAAAAATATTATATAGCAAAACAAAGTCCCCATTAATAGCAAAACAAAAAACAAAAAATAAATTCAACATTGACAGTGCTTTATTTGTAGAAAACACGATTTACAAAAACAACTTGATAAGATACGAGTATATACACTGCCCGAATTACAAGGCATATCTTTGCACACACTATATAAAACATAATATATTAACTTATTTTAGGTACCGTCCTGATGCGCGGTCACCAAGGCTGCACGAAGAGAATAGCGTTCACCCCTCCCCCCCTCTCTATCATTCGGCACTACTAATCATCACTCTCGAGCTACCTATCATCCCTCTCTCTACGTAGCATCCCACTCTCTAATAATCATACCACTTTCTACATGTCATTGCTCTCTCTATACTCATCATCTCACGGGGATAATATGCCTATCATCGCACTTTCTTACTATCATTCCTCTTTCTAGTTATCATCCCTCAGCTAATAACCCCTCACCCTACCTATCTTTCCTCTATTCAAATCATTCTTTTATCCCTATTTAATTACTCTCTTCTCTTGCTCTATAATTTTTCTTTCTCTTTACCTAGCTCCCCTTTCCGTACTTATCACATTCCTTTTCGCTCGTCTCATTATATTAATCTTGATTTGTCATCCATTTCGCTAGACGAGGATGGCTGGCTTCCTATAAATACGTTAGCAATACTTTTATACTTACATACTCCCATCTTTAAGTTCATTATTTACTTATCGACTCCATTCAACTCGCTCTTTGTCTATCATCCTTGTCTCTACCTCTACGTTACTCAACATACCTCTTCACCTATCATCCTTCTATCGCTCTACCCAAGCTCACGCCACATCAGGCAACAAGTATCCTCATCCTTCGTCCGCAGCTGGAGACGTGATGGCAGTTGCACTAATGCTTGGCAGAATCATCTCTCTACCTCCATTTTTACGTTCACCACGCCCCATGGAATGGGGGGTGGTGGGGGGGGGCCTTAACAAATTGCTAAGGCAATAAATAGGAGGCGTGACTACATATACTGTGGGATGCAACGCAATCTCTCAGTGCCCATCATGACAGCAAGGTGGAAGGTTGCAGCCACTCGCTCTACACCTTCCTTTCGTACTTTTAAGGCTTAGTTTCGGTATGTTGGCTACGTTACGACTCTTTTACGTCATTTTACGTGCCGCCCGGCAGTCTTTTGGCCGTACTGAAAACCTCATACTGCTCTCACGGCAAATCTATCTCCTCCTACAGTTTTCAAGCTACAGCAATGAGACATATACCGTTCGATTCGTAAAGACAAGGCCTATCGACTCACACATCACTTTTTTGAATTTCGGTCTGGTTCGTTTTTTATATGGGGAAGAAGGGGGGGGAGGGGTGAAAAATGTAAAAAATGGAAAAAAACGTCATAAAAAAAACTAGGTGGAGAATGAAAAAAGTGATGTGTGAGTCGATAGATATGGTCTTTACAAATCGAATGACACGTGTCTCGATGTTGTAGGATGATATTTGTGGGAGGAGATAGATTTTCTGAAGTACCCCTTTTTAGCCGTTTTCTATGAATTTCACGTTTTCTATCAATTTTTTCGAAAAATACATAGGAGCAAAATGTTTTTCTTTTTACCTTTTACGTATGTATGTGAAGTTTCATGACAATCGGATAATAACTGTAGAAGTTTTTCCGGAGCGAGGTCAATCCCCTTAATGTAAAAATAAACTCATAATAAATAATACACACACGAAGATATTGTGAAGAACAGAAGCATGCATGAGTAGTGCTGAGTAAACTGAAGAATCGGAGTTAATTTTGCCAAACATTAAGGGGGAGGAATACTTTTTGAAAAACTTTTTTGTTTACGGACGGATCTCTCTTAAACTTCATACACATATGTAAAAACGCAAAAGAATCACATTTTGTTCATGTAATTTTTCATGTAATTCATAGAAAACGGACAAAAAAGGAGGTACTGTAGAAATGTATCTCCTCCTAGGGTTTTCAAGCTACAACATAGAGACGCATATCATTCGATGCGTAAAGACCATACCAATCGAGTAACGAAGCCCGATTTTTTATTTTTGCCTTAGTTTTTTTTAACACTCATTTTTCCATTTTTTTCTTCACATTTCCCCCCTTCCCCCCATTTTGAATCCAAACTATGCACAAATCTAAAAAAAGGGCTTCGTTTCTCGATAGGTATGGTCTTTACGAATCGAATGGTATATGTCTCATCGCTGTAGCTTCAAAACTCTAGGAGGTGATAGGTTTTCCGTGACAATAAGTTAAACTTTTCAGGACAGCGCGACAAAGTCCCGCGCGCCTCGAAATAGGCACTCAATGTAGCATGGATACCAAACTACAGGCTTCTGTAGCTTCCTTCCACTCAAGGATGGTAGCAGTGAATGGCAGTACACCTCGCCGTACGAAGCGAAGAGGATGACTGAGCCTTGATGCCACAAAACACCATATATCTAGTGTTGGCCAGCGAATTTCCTCCCATCTAATTACTGAAAGAACTCCCCCCCGCCCCCCTTTAAAGAGCAGCCGTGTACGTATAAATTCACGTACAGGGATCGCAGTGGTATCGTTGGATAGCTCAGAATGTCAGCTTTAAGATGAGACTAAACGAGTAACTAAAGCGCAACTCAATCAGGCACTATATTTAAAATGCTCAGCAGCTAATTACCTTGTATCTAATTAGTGAAGGAACTCTCCCACCCGCCCCCCTTTAAAGAGCCGTCATGTACGTATAAAATCACTTACAGTGATCGCAGTGGTATCGTTGGATAGGGCAGAATGTCAGCTTTAAGATGATACTAAATACCAGAAAAGCCAAATCCGAAAAAAGTATACCTCCCCCTTAACTTTATAGTGAAGAACGCATGCTCGGTGATTATATTGTATGCGTAGTTGAATATAGTACAGAATAAGAAATGTTGGGAGAATTAGGCACGATGGCGTCAATGTTTCATTACATTCATAAAACAAGAAGACCTTTATACACGAGTATGCAGGTATTTATGGTCAAAGGTCTTTGAAGTATTTACTGGAATAATTATTCCTGAAGAAATGTACATATATGATAATTTGTTTCAATTGTTAAAAACGATCCGCATAATCTATAGTTTTTATGTTCTGCACTATTTAAACTACATTGACAAGAAAAGTATGGACATGAGGATTAGAATACACGTCAGGCTATTATTGTGCAGAAGCTAAGCATGAACATGTAGAGCAGAATACATGGCAGGACATATAGCGCAAAAACTAAGCATGAACATGTAGAGCAGAATACAAGGCAGGATATATAGCGCAGAAACCAAGCATGAATATGTAGAGCTGAGTACATGGCAGGATATATAGTGCAGAAGCTAAGCATGAATATGTAAAGCTGAGTACATGGCAGGATATATGTAGAATAGAGTAGTTCAGGAGCGCTCGGAGCGTTCATTTCTGTGCAGAAAATTTTTATAATTGGTCTCATCAATCGGAGACAATCAAAGCCGCTCGGCGTTAGAAAGCACGGCGCTGTAAAGCACGGTTTTAGGAAGCATGGCGCTAGGAAGCACGGCGCTAGGAAGCAGGGCACTAGGAGCATGGCGTTGGGAATCACGGCGCTGGAAAGCCCGGCGTTAGGAAGCACTGCGCTGGAAAGCCCGACGTTAGGAAGCACGGCGCTAGGAAGCATGGCGCTGGAAAGCACGGCGCTGGAAAACACGGCGTTAGGAAGCACCGCGCTAGGAAGCACGGCGCCAGAAAGCACGGCGTTAGGAAGCACGGCGCTAGGAAGCACGGTGTTAGGAAGCATAGCAGCAGAAAGCACGGCGTTAGGAAGCACGGCGTTAATGAAATGAATGCACTGTTTACAGGAACAATGTCAAGCATGTACCTTTAGTCGACCGCCAAAAAGTATATTTACCTACATTACACATCAAACTAGGATTGATGAAAAATTTAGTAAGAGGAATCCCCCATAATAGCTCTGCTTTTGAATACCCGAAGAAAAAATTTGGGGCTGCCAAGACTGATGCAGTGCTTAAGGCAAGTATAGTTGCGGGTCACCAAATCCGAGAGATTGTCAAAGATAAAGACTTCAAGAATAAACTAAACCCTTTGGAATCAGCTGCTTGGAACTCCTTCATCCTTGTAGTAAACCACTTCCTGGGAAACTACTAGGCAGAAAATTATGTTGCACTGGTTGAAGATATGATTGAAGCCTACCACAAGATGGGTTGCCGCATGTCGTTGAAGATGCATTTTATTTTTTCCCACTTGGATTTTTTCCCTGAAAACCTTGGTGATATAAGTGATGAGCATGGTGAACGTTTTCACCAAGATATTGCGCTTTTGGAAAGTCGGTATCAAGGTCGCTTTAATCCAAATATGATGGGAGACTATTGTTGGTTGCTACAAAGGGAGGAAGAATCTACTCACCGTCGCAAATCAAGAGGGAAAAAACATTTCTAAAATACATATCATAGCAATTAGGTAAGATTTCTTTTAAAACTGTCTTAATTAACATTTTCTTATATTTTGATTACATAAATACGATATTTGAAATGTATAACCAAATATTATTTATTCATGTTCAGTTTACCTAATGCTGCATTTTTAGGAAGTACATCAAAATTTTTTTTTAATATCTCGAAAACTAGACGTGCTAGAGTACCTCTGTTTGCAGATTTGAAATTAGCGACCTCGTTTCCTTTTAAGAAAGGTAGTTTGGTTTGAGTTTTGCAACAAATTTTTTTTGTTGCATAGTGAAAACCAACGTTGTTTCAACGCCAGATGCCTGCTAGACAATTGCTTATTGAGCTTCTCTGGCACTGACATCAAGACACCACCAACAATTCCGTTGCAGGTATCAGCTCACTGAGCTGTGGTGTGGCATCAGCACTGCAACTGCCGTCGACGCTGTGGCGTCCGTGGCCACGGCCACAACTGCGCTGTACATCACACTCCCCGCTCCCCTCAGCCTGCACGCCCTGCACGGCAAATATAAGAGCCTAGGTGAGGGCGGGTGGTTTGGGGTATGCAGCCTTGCAAGAACTGGTGCAGCAGGACCAAGTTTAGCTTAACGGCCTCGTTCAAAGGATAATTCTAACAAGTTTGAGTTAGTTTAGTTTTCACATATATAAATTCCATATTTTTAGTTTATTTTCAATTGCATGTAATTTCCGTTATACGTGGATGCCGTCTCCTAATTTAAGGCTCATATACGCTTGATGCCATCGGAGAGGCGTGCTTCACGGCAAACGAAGGCACAAATGGAAATTTGTCAACGCGTCATTGGCCACGTGACCTCCTCACGTGTTCCTCACGGGTAGAGCCCGTGTGCTCCTTGGGCAACGTCTGTTCCTCACGGGTAGAGAGCATATGCGCCCCACAGGCCATGTAAGCGCCACGCGGGCTCCCATGAACAATTTAAAGCAACGCTGGGTGAAGGACTGGCTGGAAACCAGGCCATCATGCTGATTGCAACCAGGCAATCATGCTGGATTGCAACCAGGCCCTCATGCTGGGTTACAACCAGGCCATCATGCTGGGTTGCAACCAGGCAATCATGCTGGGTTGTAACCAAGCGATTATGCTGGGTTACAACCAGGCCATCATGCTGGGTTGTAACCCTGTCTCTTATACACATCTNCATCTGCAGAGGATGAGAAGGTGTTAGGGTGCCGCAGGTTTCGTATATACCTGTCTCTTATACACATCTAGATGTGTATAAGAGACAGGCCCCCGAGCGGACGTGCGTCTGCCAGCCCTGCCCCCGCCGTGCCAGGAGGGGCACGACGCTGGGGTCGAGAGCCCGCCCAGCCCCCGAGCTGACGTGCGTCTGCCAGCCCTGCCCCCGCCGTATATGACTGTGTGGGGCGCCGGGCCCGGCAGCTGTGAGGCCATCGCCCGGGCCATCAACAAAGTCGCCCCACACACCAAAAGGTTATTTACTTCCTGTGATAGAGGAGGAAGCATTCAGCTTTGTGGCCACTAAATCGCAAATAATAAGAAATTGATAAGAAACAATAAACCACAAACATTTTTGATTAGAAGCGTTCCATCAAATAAATCATATCCTCCCATTCTCAATGGCAACTTTTGAATTCTAAATTCTCCAACCAATGTTTTTGACAATCTCGTGTCGAAAAATCAATACGCCAGCGAATTTTAAATCATGTTTATATTCAAATAAAAGTCTCGCCACAACCCACTGTTGGCTACTCTAGGTTGGAATTGTTAAACGTTATAGATTTCCCGTAGCCTTGTCTTCTGTTGGCCTATTCTATCCTCAGTATCCACTCTATCTATTTCAGCTGTGTTATTAGCTTATGTATGAAACAGTTTTTTTCAAACGATTCCTAACTGCTTATGTGTGAAAAACTTGATTGTGTTTCACACGCTTGCACGCTCGGCTAGTCCGTATATCCAGGGACATGTTAGACGGGATCAGTGGATGCTCATCTGTTGGTCCGTGTGCAGACTGAGGGGGATAGTGCTGTGGGACCCCGAGCTGGGAGAGGATGAGCTGCGGCAACTGCTGGAGGAACTGCAGCGCGAAGGCGTGCGCTGTGGCGCTGGCAACACGCGATACACAAGAGATCCGTGAGTCTCAGTAGATACCGACACACGTGCCGTGAGTCTCAGTAGATACAGACACACGTGCCGTGAGTCTCAGTTGATACCGACACACGTGCCGCGTGTCTCAGTAGATACCGACACACGTGCCGTGAGTCTCAGTGGATACCGACACACGTGCCGCGTGTCTCAGTAGATACCTACACACGTGCCGTGAGTCTCAGTAGATACAGACACACGTGCCGTGAGTCTCAGTTGATACCGACACACGTGCCGCGTGTCTCAGTAGATACCGACACACGTGCCGTGAGTCTCAGTGGATACCGACACACGTGCCGCGTGTCTCAGTAGATACCTACACACGTGCCGTGAGTCTCAGTAGATACCGACACACGTGCCGTGAGTCTCAGTAGATACAGACACACGTGCCGTGAGTCTCAGTAGATACCGACACACGTGCCGTGAGTCTCAGTAGATACAGACACACGTGCCGTGAGTCTCAGTAGATACCGACACACGTGCCGTGAGTCGCAGTAGATACAGACACACGTGCCGTGAGTCTCAGTAGATACCGACACACGCGCCGTGAGTCTCAGTAGATACAGACACACGTGCCGTGAGTCTCAGTAGATACAGACACACGTGCCGCGACTCTCAGTAGATACCGACACACGTATCTACATTTTAACTATTAATAATACATAAAATATTACAAATACTAATACAGAAATTATTGAATTATTAGCTTTTCAGCTTATTGTTAATTGTCAATCAAAGTTATTTTTCAAAATCATTTCGTGTGTAATTATTTCCGGCTGATAACATTTCTTCTGTTAATATCAGCGCTAAATTACTCACCTAATTGACAAACATTACTCAGTTGTTGATGAATGATGAGTGCCACTAAACCAGCCTTCAATTAATACAAACTTGGCCCGTTAATTCCCGGCAGCGACGGCTCGGTTGTGCTTCACGTGACGGACGTCCTCCGTGACCCCGACGGGTGAGTGGGGCTGGCTTGGCTGGGTGATTGACTAGGGTGATTTACTCTGCACTTGGGGAGTACCTGGGGTGCTCAGGGTTCTCTGGGTGATCTACGTGGGTCAACCCCTGGTCGTCTTGTGAGCATTGGGGATGACATTAACTTTACGTGGTGAGTGACCTTGAAGATTGGGGAGGTCATCCGATGCTGCCAAAATGGCGGCCGCCATCGCACAGCTTTTAGATATCCCCGTAGCCTGGCCTGCAGTGGCAGGACATGCTACGTCCTGCCACCTGTCGTAAATGCCACCACGTTCATTTAGAATATTTTATCATCGAACTTTGTGATATTTTTTGAACTTTAAGACTAATTTATGTATTTTTTTCTTTCTAATACGTTACAGATATTTGATATGTTGCGACCAAGAAAATATTATTAAAAATGCCTGTAGTTTTCTATGTTCTCATTAAGCAGAATTTTTAAGCTTCACGCCCTAAAAAAGTAAACTTATTTTCAAAATCAATATAATGTATTTAGAGAAAATGTCCCTATTTATCAAAGGGCATATAATTTATTATTTGTTTTAGTTGAGTGACAGTTATGACGATTAATTCTGTGCTTGTTATTTCATTGAATCTCGTGAATATTTACAAAACTAAACGTATTCACTGCTTGAAAATCAGTCGATCAGTGATGCAACAGATTATTTAATTTGACATTTTCTAACCGAAACTTTTCTTCTTGGTTGTTTGCAATTATTCGAGTGTTTGAACGTTTCAATGAATATATTCTTAATGAACGTAAAACTTTTGCAGCTTTACATAGTTTTTTGCAACATGTAGGGTTACTTCGAGTCTAGATACATGGGATATTTTATTATTTTGAAAACTTTATAGTTTTCGTATTTTTATCCAACTTGTTTTGTCTACATAACTTGCATTATTGCGGAGCAGAATTGAGGATTTTAATTTCGTAAATACATTGGGAATATACTAGAAAATCGCTTTCTTTGTTTCAAAATTTCAAGTCTCTTTTATTTTGTTTTGAAAAGCTTTAAATCTTTCGTTGATTTTAATAATGTGAAACATAAACAAGTCTTGGATGGGCAATACATGTCTTGCCAAGCTCATCAGAGTTGAGCGGACTGCTTCAAGTCTCCTCCACTCACAGGATTGTGGAGGCTGTAGGCCAAGTCCTCACGCAAATGAAGTCCATCAGCGCAGAGGACTTCGAGGCACTGTGGCCAGAAATGCAGCGCTGCATGAAAGAAGCTGGCGCCTCAGCGCAGGACTGACGGGAGGCGCTGCTGTGCCGCCCCCACGAGGCGAGGCTCGCCATCACAGCCGCGCAGGCGACCAGGGCGGAGGACAGGCAGTTCGTGATAACGTGCGGTGAGATGCGCGCTTGTTTGTGCATTTAAACGAACCTGTTAAAAGAACGTAATTCAGCATACGACAAGTCAGATGTTTGTCGGCGGTTTTTTAGGTGTGAGTCAGCTGATTGTCAGTTATTAAAAAAACTATTTGTTTCGTTAGCAGGCATGAAGTAAAGTACACCGCAACTTCTTACAAGCGCGTATCCCGCAGGCCGTGACCTGGAGGCGGTTGCCCTGATGATACCGCACGCTGTATCCATGGACGTTACGGTGGAGGCGTCACCGGAAGTTCTGAGGACACCCGCGTGGCAGCAGATTACCCGACACCACCGCGGGGACTTGCGGCTCCTTCTTCCAGTCCAGGGCTCAGAGTTCCTGCCCTGCGATGACCTCCTTCAGCAGCTGGTCGGCAGCAGGTGAGGCGTCAACTCTTCCGCTTCCCGCCTTGCATGATAAATGTATTGAGTTTAATGTTATCAATGGTCATGCATGTGGCGTTGGATGAACTAATGTTATCAACGTTCATGCATGTGGTGTTGGATGAGTTTAATGTTATCAATGGTCATGCATATGGTCATGCATGTGGTGTTGGATGAGTTTAATGTTATCAATGGTTATGTATGTGATATTTGATGGAGTCTCTAGGCAACATAGAGATCACCATATAGGTTCGTCGGGAATCTCATTTGATGCCATAATAATGTCATTATAATCATCATAATACTATGATAATAACGTTATGTTTCATTCATTTACCTAGTATGCAAATAAAATATTATTACGATGATGGAGTAATAATGCAGAATCTTTATTTTAATAATAATATATTTAATAATATTAATGTGATGATAGTATGAGTGAAAAAGGACTGCTTCCTTTTAAATAGTTTTTAGGTTCAATTCAATTACCTTGTGCTGTTGACATCAAAATTAATTTAATGTAACTGGATTAAATTACAGCGCTTCCTGCAGGTGCAGAGTTAAGCGTTTCGATGGCGGCATCAGGACGGCTGCAGGCGTCGCGGCTCTGGCAGCCGTCGCGGCCTCAGCGGACCTGCTCATCCGCCTCGAGGCCCCGCTGGACCTCAGCGCCCTGCGGGGCAAATATCTTCACCTCGGTCAGTATTACCAGCGGGAATATCAGTGTCGTTGTTAGGAGTATCAGTGATACCTGCGGGTGGTGCGTTGGATTTGGAATTTTACATAATAAAATTTATTGTTATTTTTTAATCATTTTAGTCAATATTATTAACATTTTTTTATTTACGATTAAGAAATTCTTTCAATTATAGCTTGTTATAATTTATTAACAATTAAATTAATAATAATTTAATGTTTTTTATAATTTTGATATAATTATAATATTTTGGCGTTGGCGTCCGTGACAGCCCGAGCAGCTCCTGCTGTGTGAAAAATGATGACGCGTGCTGCTCTAGCGACAAGCGTGCTGCTCTAGCGTCAAGCGTGCTGCTCTAGCGACAAGCGTGCTGCTCTAGCGACAAGCGTGCTGCTCCAGCGACAAGCGTGCTGCTCTAGCGACAAGCGTGCTGCTCTACTCTAGCAACTCCCGTGCTGCTCCAGCAACACCCGTGCTGCTCTAACAACAGCTGTGCTACACTAGCGACACTCATGCGGTGTGGTCGTCTGAACGCCCTTAGAACCTGTTGCTCCGACTGCTCTGTCGCCGCCTTCACGTTACAAGTAATTCGCGTTAGGTTCTTAGGACGTATGTGAGTGGTGCACTGGGACGAGGAGACTTGCTATGGAGTGCAGGGGATCGTGAAGACTTTAGAGTGCAGAAGGACAAGGAGACTTGCTAAGAGGTGCCAGGACAAGAATAGTGGTTGAAGAGTAGAAAAGGACGAGAGTAATTGCTATGTAGTTTAGGAGGACTTGCAGTCCTGCAGAAGAATGCACAAGGACCCGTAGGCTTGCATAGCAGAGTATGAGGACGCGCGTTTAGTCTGCTGAAGGCTCCATGAATGTTGGCAGGGACCCTATGCCCGCAGGCAGCGTTCGTCGGCTGATGCCTCTGACTTTTGTGATAAATGGGATTTAAGCGATAAATATTTGTAAAAATAATGATTGAAATTGACCAGTAAACTTCATTTGATTTTTTCTAACAGGTGTTCTAACGCCCGTGATGGACGCCTCCGTGAGAGCTGTGCCACTACCAGCCACGCCTTCCCCCGCTCTGCAAGTGTTCAGCCTGGTGGCCGGGAGCTGCGAGGCGGTGGCCCAGACGGTGCTGGCTTATGCCCCAAGCAGCAAGATGTCAGTCGCTTGCCTGACTATGATATGCGTCTTATCTTATCAGTCCATCCAACATCCAATACGAAACTGCTTCTCGTAATCACTTAGGCACCACAAAATACTGTCATTATTATTGATGATTATTCTAGTTTGTGATAGGTTGATGGCAGAAGAGAGTTCATCGTTTGTTATGCCGGCGCCATTATTGAATCAAGTGAACCAGTTCCCATTAGACATAACAAACAAATAATTAGGAGTAATGATGAAATAAAATGACATATTTCTGGAGTTGCAGCCATTTACTGATCGGGATTGTGAATACTGTGAATTTGTTCCCAATTAAGGAGTTATGCGTCCCTTAACAGTATTGTAAATTTTTCAACGTCACCCTCGCATTGTGTTGACCTCTGGCCAGATTAGTATTAATATATCGACGCACTTCCCGCTGGAGTGTGACTAGTGCTCACATTCCAACATTCAGTACAATTGTATTTATTTTTATTTAAATGACGTTGTAACGTCTCACAGGTACATGGCCATTTATATTGATAAGTCGGCGCTGAGCGCGGGGGAGGAGCGGCGGCTGCTGGCGCTGCTGCACGAGGAGGGCATCCGCACCGCCGATGCGGACGCCACGCGCAGCGAAGTCACATAGTGAGGATGTGTGGGGATGAGAAGGCTATAGTGGGAGATGTTGAGGGTTAGGAAGGCTTCAGTGGCGTTATATATATAGATTGAATCGAATTTGATGACGGTAATAATAGTCGTTAAGGGATTACATGATATTGCCATGCAGTATTTATTATTAATCGAAGTCACTTCAGAGACAATGGGCGGAGATGTAATTTAAGTTATCGGTATTCACATTATCGTTATTTCGCCACTGTATCGCACTGACCTTCATTTCTTATTTGCAGTGCCGGTAACCTACGTCTCTTCATTTGTGATGAACCTCCTGTGACTTCCCGCCCGTGACTTGCCCCCGGCAATCAAGAAGTGGCGTCAGTCTCCAGGCGCGGACCAACCGCCATCCTGCAGCATCGGCGGATTGTGTGTGGGAGCCAGCGGTCCTGCTGTGTTGACAGTTGCTGGACGCCATAATGAGGCTGCCTCTTTGCTTGAGGCTTCCTCATTCCAAAACTCAAATGTCCCTGCTGAATTAGAGCTTTACAATATTTGAATGTGTTCACTACTAAGTATTGTTTCGATTGTTCTGTTCGAGTTTACAGTTTCATGTTCAAACATATAGTGGCTGCGAGCGATTCCCAGGCCTCAAGCTCTTTAGTGCACGCCTAAAACGGCAGGTAAACGGGTGCGCATTGTACGTTTGCCGAGACAGGCCAAGGGGCGGGCATTGAGCGTCCATTACCTTGTCACATGGGTGTTTTTGTCGCGTGCCTCGTTTTTTCCAGGTTAGCTTCTCTTCGATAAACATGCGCTACGTAGCTTCGGTTTACTAGTTTGCAGCACAGTAACTGACGCAATTATTGAATCATAATAATATGGATGCTCGAGTGAGTCGAGTAATGTGGATGCAGGGTTGCCAGATGGCCTATGAAAACGCTAAATCCAAACACAGAAAGGCTAAAAGAGGTCCACAATTCAATATTCAATAAGTTTGTTTGTTACGTTGAAAAAAGTAAATTATTTCTTTTTTTAATGTTATAAAATACAATAAGGAAGTCACGCTATCAGAAATTTTTGCCGGCCAATGAAATCGAAAAAACTTAATCATGGAATTTGTCGGAAATGAACTATCTGGCAAATCAGATCCTCAGGCATAATTGAAGGGTAAGGCAGGCAACGGCCGCACAGCAAATGAGAAATTAACGAAATTTTGGCATATTGAAGTGTGACCTCAGGATGAGTTGGCGAACATACGTAGCGAGATATCGTCTACTCCTGAACAATGTAATTAATTTGTAGCAACTGATTTTGTAATTAATTTGCAGCATCTTCCAACTTTTTTCCATATTTTCACTATCTCCCGGCTTTGGGTACTAGTTTAAAATCATTTGCTAATTTTATAATTAAATGTTCAACAATAATATTGATTCATACAAATTACTCACTGGCGCTTTGATTGCATGAGCTAACTTTTTTAATAACAACATGTTCATTGATTTTAAGATTGAATCAAATTAGAGTGGAATTGTGTTATTATGTTTAATATTACGAATACATTCCGATTTTCAAAAAATAAAATGATTACCTAGAAAAGGAACGGTCGAAAGCCCATCTCAGGATCGTATTTCATAGTCCAATTAAACCAAACAAAGATAACACTTGCTTAAATCTAGACAGTTTCTTATATAAATTGTAAAAACTTGTGGTGTCTGAAGCCGCTCCCAGCCTGAGAATGTAGACAGCTTTCATCGATATTTACCTGGTCAATAGGGGCGGCTGGTAAAAAATCTAACATGAACGAAGGAAAACATGCGATGAAGAATGGGCCACAAAGTAAACTATTTCTGACAAGATTCAACAAATTGTAATTCATTTCGATCTTTATTTACAAACCGCGAGCAGCGATGCTCAGTCTGGGGCTTGTGTTGGCGTGCTAACTGCGCTGGGTACCAGAGCACAGGCAGGATTTGAGTCTTTATTATTTCATTTAGCATTAAAATTGTTCATAATTTTCAATATTGTTCTTGATTTCCTCTCCACTGTTCCTGATTTTTTTCACTATTTCTGATTTTTTCTCTACTGATTCTAATCTTTTTTTCTTCGTTTCAGTTAAAAATTATTATGGCTTCATAGCTGCTCACACCTGCGACCTTACGTTCCTGATTTTTGTCAATGTTTTTCCTGCGTTTCAAACAATAAATGAGATTCGTTGACAAGTCTTTCTGTCCTGAAGCCCCAAACGGAACGATTGGTTATGAATATACTTTTATTAATAACAACAAAATAAGTAAAACAAATATGCAACTAATTTGTGGTAAATTATCAGGTAGTCAAGAAGTTACTTACGTCACTCCTTAATATGCAACGTTGGAGCGAGAAGCATTCGCTGCGATTTATTTCGGTCAAGATGTTCAAATGAGGAGTTTAGTGTCAGCACAGTTCAGAAGATTTTTAAAACTGGGAATTGCACTTAATTTATCATTTCTTAATGAATAAATTCCAAGCATCATATTTTTCACTTCATTCGTTGCATACCACAACCAATTTGTATGCTAACTATTCAGTAGTTAGCATTGAGCGTAGATGAAAATGATCACTTATTCATTTGCGAATATATATGAGAAAATGAATGCGACTCTCCCTCCGCACCAAATGGATTCAAATCAAATCGATTGTTGCTTTCTCGGAAAAACTAGCAATGAACAGAAATGAATATTTTTGTTGTAATATATATTACATATATATAAAATTATTCTTTTATATTCTAATATTAACAGGTAATATAAATTTTCCCGACCAAATTCATGTCGTTTAGATACTTCAATCGGCCCCTAATTTAAGTGAACTATGAACCTCAACACAACTGTGAGCTAACAAGATGATGAACCGTTGAATGGTCACCGCCGCACTGATGGTTGCGTCTCCAACAGCTCAGCCGCGACGCCACACAATTCCTGGAACTGCGAGCACCAATTCCTGAACACAATTCCTGGAACTGCGAGCACCAATTCCTGAAGCGTTAGGAAGCACGGCGTTAGGAAGTACGGTGTTAGGAAGCACGGCGCTAAGAAGCACGGCGTTAGGAAGCACGGCGTTAGGAAGCACGGCGTTGGGAAGCACGGCGTTGGGAAGCACGGCGTTAGGAAGCACGGCGCTAGGAAGCACGGCGTTAGGAAGCACGGCGTTAGGAAGCACCGCGCTAGGAAGCACCACGCTAGGAAGCACCACGCTAGGATGCACCACGCTAGAAAGCACCACGCTAGGAAGCACCACGCTAGGAAGCACCACGCTAGGAAGCACTACGCTGGAAGCATCACGCTTGGAAGCACCACGCTAGGAAGCATCACGCTAGGAACCTTCACGCTAGGAACCTTCACGCTGGGAAGCACTATATACGCTAGGAAGCACCACGCTGGGAAGCACCACGTTGGGAAGCACCACGCTAGGAAGCATCACGCTGGGAAGCACTACGCTAGGAAGCACCACGCTGGGAAGCACCACGTTGGGAAGCACCCCGCTGGGAAGCACCGCGCTAGGAAGCACCACGCTATGAAGCACCACGCTGGGAAGCACCCCGCTGGGAAGCTCTCCATTAGTCTAACTCCACAGCCCGGTTTTCTAATCGTTCTTAACGAGGTAACTATAATTACTTATTAATATATTATTAATCACAATTGCTTATCCAGCTTCTCTGGCGCTGACATCAAGACACCACCCACAATTCTGTCGCAGGTGTCAGCTCACTGAGCTGCGTTGCGGCATCAGCAGCGCAGCTGGGGTGGCCGCAGTGGAGTCCGTGGCTGCGGCCACAACTGAGCTGTACATCGCACTTCCCGCCCCCCTCAGCCTGCACGCCCTGCACGGCAAATATAAGCTCCTATGTGAGGGCGGGTGGTTTGGGATATGCAGCCTTGCTAGAACTGCTGCAGCAGGACCAAGTTTAGCTTAACAGCCTCGTTCAGAGGATAACTCTAACAAGTTTGAGTTTATTTGCATTAGTGACCAAGACCAAGATTACCAAGATTGTCCCCTCAAGAGTAGAGCCCCTGTGCACTACTGACCATGTAAGCCCCACGCGGGCTAACATGAACCACTTAGATCAACGCTGAGTGAAGGACTGGCCGACAAGATGGTCGAGTGTAGGCTGGCGAACACGCTACCAAGGCAACCAGACATCATGCTGGGTTGAAACCAGGCAATCATGCTGGGTTGCATCCAGACATCATGCTGGGTTGCAACCAGGCAAACATGCTGGGTTGCAACCAGGCAATCATGCTGGGTTGCAACCAGGCAATCATGCTGGGCTGCAACCAGGCAATCATGCTGAGTTGCAGCCAGGCAATCATGCTGGGGTGCAACCAGGCCATCATGCTGGGTTGCAACCATTCAATCATGCTGGGTTGCAACCAGGCAATCATGCTGAGTTGCAACCAGGCAATCATGCTGGGGTGCAACCAGGCCATCATGCTGGGTTGCAACCAGGCAATCATGCTGGGTTGCAACCAGGCAATCATGCTGGGTTGCATCCAGGCAATCATGCTGATTTGCAACCAGTCAATCATGCAGGGGTGCAACCAGGTCATCATGCTGGGTGAGATTTGGGCGCCACTGTGACTGAATATTAGTATATGAGTTAGTAACAGTTGGCAGGCCAAGCAACAAGGCTGATTAACGGCTGACAGCAATGCATTGAGTGCTGGCAGCCATGAAGTGAAGGCTGGCAGCCATGCTGTGAAGGCTGGCAGCCATGCTGTGAAGATTGACAACCACGCATTATAGGCTGTCAGGGATGCATTATAGGCTGTCAGCAACGCATTATTGGCGGGCAGCCATGCATTACAGGCTGCCAGCCATGCATTATAGGCTGTCAGCCATGCATTATTGGCCGGTAGCCATGCATTATTGGCCGGTAGCCATGCATTATAGGCTGGCAGCCATGCATTATAGGCAGACGGCCATGCTATATAGGCTGGCAGCCATGCAATATAGTCTGGCAGCCATGCATTATAGGCAGACTGCCATGCTATATGGGCTGGCAGCCGTGCATTATAGGCTGGCAGTCATGCATTATAGGCTGGCAGCCATGCATTATAGGCAGACTGCCATGCTATATAGGCTGGCAGCCATGAATTATAGTCTGGCAGCCATGCAGTTAAGGCTGGTTGTCATGCAGCGTTGTCTGGCAGCCATGAATTATATTCTGGCAGCCATGCAGTTAAGGCTGGTTGGTATGCAGCGTTGGCTGGCAGCCATGACTTATAGTCTGGCAGCCATACAGTTAAGGCTGGTTGGTATGCAGCGTTGACTGGCAGTCATGAATTATAGTCTGGCAGCCATGCAGTTAAGGCTGGTTGGTATGCAGCGTTGACTGGCAGCCATGAATTATAGTCTGGCAGCCATGCAGTTATGGCTGGCAGCCATAAAGCGTTGGCTGGTACCATGCAGTTATGGCAGGCAGCCATGTAGTGATAGCTAACACTGGGTGAGTGCAGGGAGCTGTGCTGGGTGAAGTCTGGCCCTCGTGTTGCCATAAGCACAGCAGTGCCCACGCGTAATATTGGTCGTTGTTTGACTCGCAGTCGTGAGCATTTGGCCGCTGGATGCTGCCTGGTGCCAGGAGGGGCACGACGCTGGGGTCGAGAGCCCGCCCAGCCCCCGAGCTGACGTGCGTCTGCCAGCCCTGCCCCCGCCGCATCTGTGTGTGTGGGGCGCCAGGCCCGGCAGCTGTGAGGCCATCGCCCGGGCCATCAACAAAGTCGCCCCGCACACCAAAAGGTTATTTACTTCCTGTGATAGAGGAGGAAGCGTCTAGTTTTGTGATCGCTTAATTGCCTAAATCGCAAATTAATTGGAAATTAATAAGAAATAATAAACAACAAGAATTCTCAAAATCTTGATTGGAAACGTTTCATCAAATAAATCATATCATCCCGTGTCTCATGGCAACTTCCAATTTTAAAATTCCACTATCAGTGTTTTTAGACACTTGTCATAAACGCCAAAACCCGCAATTGGTTACTCTTGATTTGAATTGATAAAAGGTAGATTCATACGCCCGTGTAGATTTTCGTTGCCTTGACTACTATTTCAGTATTCTATCCTAAGTATGTATTCTGTCTATATCAGCTGTGTTTCTGGAAAATAGTTGTTTTCAATGATGCCATACTGCTAATGTATGAAAAATTTGATTGTATTCCACACGCTTGTTCCACGGGACAAGCAGGTCCGGGAGACACGGGACATACGGCAGGTCCCTAAATCCAGCGACATGTTAGACGAGATCAGTGGATGCTCATCTGTTGGTCCGTGTGCAGACTGGGGAGCATATGGCTGTACCGCCCCAAGCTGGGAGAGGATGAGCTGCGGCAACTGCTGGAGGAACTGCAGCGCGAAGGCGTCCGCAGTGGCGCTGCTGGCAACACGCGACGCACAAGAGAACCGTGAGTCTCAGTAGATACCGACACACGTGCCGTGAGTCTCAGTAGATACAGACACACGTGCCGTGAGTCTCAGTAGATACAGACTCACGTGCCGTGAGTCTCAGTAGATACAGACACACGTGCCGTGAGTCTCAGTAGATACCGACACACGTATCTACATTTTAGCTATTAATAATACATAGTATTAATAATACATTTAGGTATACAAAATATTGCAAATATTAATGCAGAAATTATTGAATTATTAGTTTTTCAGCTTATTGTTAATTGTCAATCAAAGTAATTTTTATTTAAAAAATCATTTCGTGTATAATTATTTCCGGCTGATAACATTTATGCAGTTAGTATCAGCACTAAATTACTCACCTAATTGACAAACATTACTCAGTTGTTGATGAATGTTGAGTGCCACTAAACCAGCCTTCAATTAATACAAACTTGGCCCGTTAATTCCCGGTAGCGGCGGGGTTGAGCTTCACGTGACGGACGTCCTCCGTGACCCCGACGGGTGAGTGGGGCTGGCTTGGCTGGGTGAGTGACTTGGGTGATTTACTCTGCACTTGGGGAGTGACCTGGGGTGCTCAGGGTTCTCTGGGTAATCTACGTGGGTCAGCCCCTGGTCGTCTGGTGAGCATTGGGGATGACATTAACTTTACGTGGTGAGTGACCTTGAAGATTGGGGAGGTCATCCGGTGCTGCCAAAATGGCGGCCGCCATCGCACAGCTTTTAGATATCCCCGTAGCCTGGCCTGCAGTGGCCGGACACGCTACGTCCTGCCACCTGTCGTAAATGCCACCGCGTTCATTTCGAATATTTTATCATCGAACTTTATGATATTGTTTGAACTTTAAGACTAATTTATGCGACTTTTTAACTTTTTTCATGCAATTTTAACTTTAACGCAATAGTTTAATTGTATTAAGCAGAATTTTTTAGCTTCACACCCTAAAAAGAATTTTGTTGAATTTTGTCTTAAATGTTTACATAAACTAACGTATTTCTTGCTTAAAAATCAATCAATCAGTGATACAACAGTTATTTTGACATTTTTTATCGAAACTTTTCTTCTTGGTTGTTTGCAATTGTTCGAGTTTTTAAACGTTTTACTTTCCAAATTTTAGTGAACGTAAAACTTTTGCAGTTAATTCATAGTTTTTGCAACATGCAGTGTTATTTCGAGTCTAGATCTATGGGATATTTTATTATTTTAAAATCTTTTATAGTTTTCTTTTTTTTATCCAACTTATTTTGTCTACATAACTTGCATTATTGCGGAGCAGAATTGTGGATTTTGATTTCGTAAATACATTGAGTATTTACTCAGAAAATCGCTTTTTTTCTTCGAAATTTCGAGTTTCTTACATTTTCTATTGATGAGACTTAAATCGTTCGTTGATTTTTTAATGTGAAACATAAACAAGTCTTGGATAGGCAATGCAAGTCTTGCCAAGCTCATTAGAGTTGAGCGGACTGCTTCAAGTCTCCTCCACTCACAGGATTGTGGTGGCCGTACGCCAAGTCCTCACGCAACTGCAGTCCATCAACGCTGAGGACTTCGAGGCGCAGTGGCCAAAAGTGCAGCGCATCATGCAGGAAGCGGGCGCCTCAGCGCAGGACTGGCGGGAGGCGCTGCTGTGCCGCCCCCACGAGGCGAGGCTCGCCATCACAGCCGCGCAGGCGACCAGGGCGGAGGACATTGAGTTCAGGATAACGTGCGGTGAGATGCCGGCTTGTTTGTGTATTTAACGAACCTGTTAAATGAACCTAATTCAGCGTACGAAAAGCCAGACATTGGGCAGCAGAATTTTAGATGTGAGTCAGCTGACTGTTGTTTATTAAGAAAAACTATTTATGTCGTTAGCATGCATGAAATAAAGTACACCGCAACTTCTTACAAGCGCGTATCCCGCAGGCCGTGACCTGGAGGCGGTTGCCCTGATGCTGCCACACTCTGAAGACATGATGGTGACGGTGGAAGCGTCACCGGAAGTTCTGAGGACACCCGCGTGGCAGCAGATTACCCGGCACCACCGCGAGGTCTTGCGGCTCCGTCTTCCAGTCCTGGGCTTAGAGTTCCTGCCCTGCGACGACCTCCTTCAGCAGATGGTCGGCAGCAGGTGAGGCGTCAACTCTTCCGCTTCCCGCCTTGCATGATAAATATATTAAATTTAATGTTATCAATGGCCATGCATGTGGTGTTGGATGATTTTAATGTTATCAATGGTCATGCATGTGGTGTTGGATGAGTTTAATGTTATCAATGGTCATGCATGTGGTGCTGGATGAGTTTAATGTTATCAGTGGTCATGCATGTGGTGTTGGATGAGTTTAATGTTATCAATGGTCAACAAGCGTGCTGCTCTAGCAACAAACGTGCTGCTCTAGCAACAAACGTGCTGCTCTAGCGACAAGCGTGCTGCTCTAGTAACGCTCGTGCTGCTCTAGCGACAAGCGTGCTGCTCTATAGACAAGCGTGCTGATTGTCTGGGGAATTGCTAAGCAGTGCACAAGGGCGTGCAGGCTTGCTAAGCAGTGCACAAGGGCGTGCACGCTTGCTAAGCAGTGCATGAGGACGAGCATATAGTCAGCTGAAGGCTTAATGACGTTTGGAAACTGTGCCTGCAGACAGCGTTCGTTGGCAGAATAATCTTCTGCACTACATTTTATATACCAACCCTCCGTATGATCAAAAATTCATGAAAAAATGGTTGAGAATGGCCAGTAAACTTCATTTTCTTTCTCCTAACAGTCGTTATTACGCTAGTGACTGACACTGCCGTGTCAGCAGTGCCCCTACCAGACACGCCTATTCCCAATTTAATGGTGATTGGATCGACGGAGGGGAGCTGGGAGGCGGTGGCCCAGACGGTGCAGGCTTATGCTCCCAGCAGCAAGAGGTCAGTCGCGTGCCTGACTATGATATGGATCTGATGTTATTAGTCCATCCAATTTCCATTTCAGACATTTTATTTCAATTTCAATTTTATAGCGGAGCATTCATGTACTGATTGGAATTGCGAATATTGCAAATTTTTTCCCAATTAAGGAGTTTTGCGCCTCTAAGCAGTATTAGAAATTTTACCGCGTCAGCCACCGCATTGTGTTGGCCTATGGGCAGATTAGCATTAATATATCGACCACTTCCCGCTAGAGTGTGACTTGTGCTAACTTACCAGCATTGAATGCAATTACGTTAATTCTTTTATTTAAAGGACATTATATCGTCTCACAGGTACGGGTACATTTATATTAAAAGGTCGGCGCTGAGCGCGGGGGAGGAGCGGCGGCTGCTGGCGCTGCTGCACGAGGAAGGCATCCGCACCGCCGGTGCAGGCGCCACGCGCAGCGAAGTCGAAGAGTGAGGATGTGTGGGGATGAGAAGGCTATAGTGGGAGATGCTGAGGGGTTAGGAAGGCTTCAGTGGAGTTATATAATATAGATGGAATTGTATTGATGATGGTAATAATAAGTTGTTAAGGGATTACATGATGTTGCCATGCAGTATCTATTATTAATTGAAGTCACTTCAGAGACAATGGGCTGTGATGTAATTTAAGTTATCGGTATTCACAGTATTGGTATTTCGCCACTGTGTTGCTTTGACCTTCATTTCTTATTTGCAGTGACGGTATCCTACGTCTCTGCATTCGTGATGAACTTCCTGTGACTTCCGGCCCGTGACTTGCCCCCGGCAATCAAGAAGTGGCGTCAGTCTCCAGGCGCGGACCAGCCGCCGTCCTGCTGCATCCGTGGATTGTGTGTGGAACCCAGCGGCTCTGCTGTGTTGACAATTGTTGGACACAATAATGGGACGGCTTTTTTTTTGCTTGAGGCTTCCTCATTTCAAAACTCAATTATCCCTGTTGAATCAGAGATTACTAGTTTGCAGCACAGTAACTGACGCAATTATTAACTCATCATCATGTCGACTTTTGAGTGAATTCTCACCACGGTTGCCAGATGGCTCATAAAAACTGCCAAATTCAAGCACAATAAGGCAAAATAGGCCCACATTTCAATATTCACGATGATGTTTGTTCATTGCGTTGCAAACATTAATTTTTTTATTTTTTAATCTTGTAAAATATAATAAGGAAGTACTGCTATCATAAATTTTTGCCGGCCATCGAAATCGAAAAAAGTAATTCATGGAATTTGGCGAAAAAAAAACAGTCTGGCAAACCAGATCCTCAGTCATGCATAAGTGAAGGGTTCAGGCAGGCAACGGCCGCACGGCAAATGAGAAATTCACGAAATTTCGTCATATTGAAGTGTGACCTCAGAATGAGTTAGCGAACATACGTCGCGAGATGTCGTCTACTCCTGAACAATTTAATTAATTAGTAGCATCTCCCAGCTCTCATCACTATTTACACAACTTCTCAGCTTAGGGTAGAAGTTAAAAACATTTGCTACATTTACATTGAAATGGTTATCAAAAATAATAATGATTCATGCATATAACTCACTGGCGTTTTGATTGCATGTGCTAACCTTTTTAAAAGTTATATGTTTATTGATTTTCAGATTGAACCAAATTGGTTTAATATTAAGTTATTATGTTAATATTACGAATGCATTTCTATTTTCAAACAGGAAAATTATTACATGTATAAGGAACTTTCGTAAGCCCATCTCAGGATCGTAATTCATTAATCCGACTAAACCATACTTAGGTAACACTTGCTTGAGTACAGACAGCTTTTTCTATAACTTATAAAGACTTGTGGTGTCGGAAGCTGCTCCCAGCCTGAGAATGTAGACAGTTTTCAGCGATATTTACCAGGTCAATTGGGGCGGCTGATAGAAAAGTCTGCCAACATGAACGAAGGTAAAACACGCACAGAAGAATGGGCAACAAAGTGAACTATTTCCGACAAGATTCAACAAATTGTTTTTCATTTCGTTCTTGATTTACAAACCGCGGGCAGCGATGCTCAGCCTGGGGCCTGTGTTGGCGTGTTAACTGCGCTGGGTGGATGAGCACAGGCAGGATTTGAGTCTTTATTATTTCATTTATTATTATTACTGTTCATAATTTTTAATATTGTTCATGATTTCTCCTCTACTGTTTCTGATTTTTACTTTCTTCTTTCTTTTCTAATCTTTTTATCCTCGTTTCATTTATAAATTATTATTGTTTCATAGCTGCTCACACCAGCTACCTTACTTTCCTGTTTTTTTTCAATGTTATTCGTGCGTTTCAAACAATAAATGAGATTCGATGACAATTTTGTCTGTCCTGCAGCGGCAAAATGAACGATTAGTCAGGAATATTTTTTATTAATAAAAACGAAATAATTAACAGAGATGCCACTAATTTGTGTTAAATTATCAGTTTGTCGAAAAATTACTTATGTCAACCTCGGGATATGCAACATTGGAGCGAGAAGCATTCGCTGCGATTTATTTCGGTAAAAATGTTCATACGAGGAGTTTAGAGTCAACACAATTCAAAATATTTTTGTAACTGAGAATTGCACTAAATTTATCACTTTTTAATGAATCAATTCCAACTATCATATTTTTTCAGTTCATTCGTTGAACATTACGATCAATTTGTATGCTAACTATTCAGTAAATAACATTGAGCGTAAATGAAAGTTATTACTGATTCATTTGCGAATACATAAGAAAATGAATACGATTCTCCTTCTGCACCAGAAGGATTCACGTCGGGCTCGCACCAGGAACTGCGAGCCCGACGCCAGCTCATGCATCTGCACTGGTGAGCGTCAGATGCAGAGTTACTGAAGAGGTGTGGGGGTAAGTGCCAGTCATTCACCACGCAGTAAGCAATATAGAAAATGAAAAGAAACTGGAGCTGGAAATTCATTGCAATTTATTTTAATAACAAGAAGGCATTGGAAAATAAATATTAAGCAATGGAAAAATAGTGTACATCTTGGCAACGTGAACACCTGATGAAGAGTAGATTTAACAAATTATCGTCTTTTGAGATATGAATAACGAAATGATAATACGTACAATATAACAATTATTCAGATAACAAAAAGGAACCTATTAGAGCTTAAACTAGTAACATAACTGGTTTGAATAAGAAAAGCAGTAACATAAAATCTAATCACATATAAACTTTGTCCAAATTAGTATCAATAAAATTTATTTCTTGTTCGGCTATGCTCGAATTTTTCCAATACCATGCAAACTTGCTGAATTATGTCAATTCAAAATAAGTAATATTTAGTTAATTTAATTGAAAATTACAGAATTAATCAGGAAGATTTCGAATCTGTTATTTTTGGTGAGAAAGCGAAATAAATGTTCTATCAAGATAGAACATATATCGCTTCCATCAGGCAACGTGAGGGAGATGGCGGCGGCAGGTCAAGTTCATCTCTTTTATGAGGCGCTGTTGCTGGTCGTTCAAACTATGCAGTCTGCTGCTCCACGTCCCGTGTGGGCGACGGGGAGGAAGATAGAAGAAAGAGGTTAGCTATCAAGAAGAGGTTAGCTATCGTTCCATCACGAATTATTTATTATATTATAGCCCTCTTTAGACAATGTACTGAAGTGATTATAAATAACAAAAAGTGATTAGGTTACAATGCATGTAGTGATCTTCGATTTTGAAATTCCAGTTAACGACGATCAAAATTTCGAAGTGGAATTAATCCGTAGTAGATGAAGTCAGAACATACATGGTCATGATATCGAGCACCAATAATCTTTAATGGTACAAGCCGACAACAGTAGAAAATGCTGCATGGACAATAAAAGGGCCGCCTAATGTAAACCTTCCCTCGTGTCACTGCAAGCTGTCCACTGTCTCCACACTGTCTCCATGAACACCGAGGCCCACCCTTCTTCTTTATTAAGAACGTATACAACAATACTGCTACTAGTCCTGTTATTGTTCTAGCGTTAATTACAGGATTTCTACTGGGAAAAAAAGTTTGCATATGACATGGTAAAAATCACCAGATATTCATATGGGCAAAGAAAATTATATAGATTCTCTGGTAGATGTCGGGCCGTTAGTTTGCGTACAATAGGTGTTCCGAAATGCTATTACTTAAAAAATTGCAGCGCTGCCACACATTAGTAAAACTTCTCGACTTTCCATGCATGCTAGTAATGCAATAATGTGGAGGTAATGTTGGGGATGAACTTTGTCGTCAACGTGCAATGCGCACTAAAACTTTTGTCGTGAATGTTCATTCAATTTCAATTCTTTTGCCTGACTCGGCTGGCGTGTTAAAAAGTAAAACGTAGAAACTGTATTAATACAAATCCTTTAATTATGCCTTAATTTGATTGGGTGGTTAACAGCAGAGCGCAATCATCAACTCTTATCATAGCCGCTTCTTATAAGGCTACGTTGTGAAGAAAACTTTAGAATTGTTCACCCAGCCATAATTTTTTGTAAAGGGAAGAAGAAAACGTTCATAGAAAATTTTCAAGCGTAAACTGAACCATTTCCGAGCATCCTCGTACCAATATTAAAATACTATTCAATTGCCTGCCTCGTGTTCTCAGAAGTACCATGCCATGAAGTACTCAAAATACCAATTGTGCAGTGTGCACTCATTACATCCTGAACATTCCCTTACGCCGCCCTTACACGCCATGTTGCGTAATGTTAAAGGCTGCCCCCGCCTCAACTTAAAGCGTAAGGGCTTATTTGTAAGGCTATCTTGATATGGATTAAAGGAATGACGCTTTTCTCGGTGAATTTCTTCTTTCCAGATAAGGAACCCCGCATGAATAACATTACATGTTGGCATATCTTATAAAGAGAAATGAAATGACGCAATTACAAATGTATCATCCATATTAATTTCGTTAGTGACATCAGATAAGAACATACAAGTTACTACGCTTCAGATTATAATAATAATAATATATAATACAATAAAGCGATTTCAGCGTTTATCAGGCCGTAGGCCTGTTGCCGATTCTTAACAATTTAACATCTTAACATTGCACAGCATATTGCGAGCTTGAACTCGCAAGTAACTCTTTCATAATTTCTTGCTTAACCGCCCGGCCTCCTCGCCGATTCCGACCAGACACTGGCGCACAGAGCTGGGATTGAACCCGCGCCTCTCTGCTCCAATCCTGGTACTCTGAACGTTAAAAACTGGGCCACCCTGCCCAAATAGATGACTAGAATAGTAGTTTAGTGTGCAGTAAAGAGAAAATTTCGAAGTCGGAATGATGTAAACTTGAATGAAATGGGATGGGGGAGGGGAATTTTTGTTCAGAGAAAACTGACATGTATAATCTATCTGGTAAATAGAGCCACTTGCCGCTATCATTATTAAGTAGGAAAATCAAAAACCTCCTGGCAGCAACACGTGGAACTTGATTATTGCAATCAACGGGAAAATAATGATGTCGGTAGTTTTATATACGCCCAACATGAAGGATCAATAATATATACACTAAAATGACACTATTTATACCCGCTAGTAATTCATGAATAAATAACTCAGTATGAGTCACTCAGAGTTGGCCGCAACTAATAGATGAATAAATAAGACAGTATGAGTTACTCAGAGTTGGCCGCAACTAATACATGAATAAATAAGACAGTATGAGTTACTCAGGGTTGGTCTTGGGCGGTTATAAATATGCCCAACATGAAGGATCAATAATATATACACTAAAATTACACTATTTATAGCGGCAACTAATAGATGAATAAATAAGACAGTATGAGTTACTCAGAGTTGGTCTTGGGCGGTTGTGTTTAAATATGTCCAACATGAATGATCAATAATATATACACTAAAATGACACCATGTATACCCGCAACTAATGCATGAATAAATAAGACAGTATGAGTTACTCAGAGTTGGTCTTGGGCGGTTGTGGCGGCCCTCGCACGGTGGGCGGGGAGGCCTTGTATGAGGCGCACGGCTTGTCTGTACAGCGCAATAACTTCACGTGTCGGGGCTAATAATTATCATGTACGTCATTTATTAATAATTATCATGTACGTCATTAATGAATAATTATCATGTACGTCATTAATGAATAATTATCATGTACGTCATTAATGAATAATTATCATGTACGACTGTGCCCGACGCTTGAATTTTAATTGATAATTGATGGAATTATAATTTATTGAAAATATTTGTAGTTATTCCTAAGAGATTAAGAGATAGATGTCTATAATTCGCCTCCTGTTAATTTAGGGTATTAAGCAGCAATCTATCATCAAAAGTTTACCGTTACTCTGAGAGAACCACGATAATTCGATGGATATTCCATAATTTTGAATTCCAGTATATGGGCAGCACTGAACGGAACGCGTTGGGGCATGGACCGCGGGGGCAGCTCGAAAGGTTGTGGTTGGGGTGATAACGAACACACCCGCAGTCTCCCGGCTCTGTCACCTTTCACCTACCCATTTGCGATCTTATTGCCAAGTAAAGAAAATATTGGTTAGGCTATTGATCTTGTTTTATTGTCAACTCCGACCCCCATTCGCTGAAATTTCGTTAGCATCAGTTCAGCCGTTTCTAAAATAAAATAAAATTAGTGTTAATAACTTTTTACATTCAATTCAAAAGTTTTCCCAAATCCACAAATTTATTCGCTTTAAAGCGGTAAAAAGTCTTTCATAATATCACTAGACTCAGTTTAGCCGTTTCTAAAATGGAATTAGAATTCATAACTTGTTAAATTCAACTGGAACGTTCTACCAAACCAAGAAATTTATTTTCATAAGGAGGCAAAAAGCCTGAAATAAATTCACGCGACAATCAGTTTAGACGTTTTCCAAATCAGATGTAGTATTCATAACTTTTCAAATTCAGCTCGAAAGTTCTCCCAGACCTAGAAATTTATTCACTTTAAATGCGACAAAAAGTCTTATAATTTCACGATTATCGCTGGTTCCACATATCACCTGTAACGGATCACATTTGTTCAGAGCTGCTGACCCTGGCGCGACGTCCCTGAGTCAGCTGCCAGTAGCGGGGCTCCGTATCTCACCGTCGTCGAGTTGTCAACCCAGAGCATCAGGCAATGGATATGAAATGTGGCGAGGAAGCGGGATGTTACTAGGGGAAGCGATATACATGTATGTCAACCCAGAGCATCAGGCAATGGATGTGAAATGTGGCGAGGAAGCGGGGATGTTACTAGGGGAAGCGATATATGTCAACCCAGAGCATCAGGCAATGGATGTGAAATGTGGCGAGGAAGCGGGGATGTTACTAGGGGAAGCGATATAGGTATATGAGATAGAGCTTGTTTTTTTTCTACATGTGTTGAATCGGGATGAGTTAGAGTAATTCAGAGCCGATGATTTCAAGCAGCAATTTTATTTCTGATATCTTTTTTCTAAAATTGCTGTTAAAAAAATATCCACGAGCTATATTATATTTGAATTATTTATGATTGGTTACGAAATGGCCAATTAATATAGAGGAATAGCAGGTTACAAGATTGAAAATTTAATTGTCAACAATTCGACGAAAATGTACCTCTGTAGTAATGACTACTATAAAACGAAGTCTACATTATTATTCGATGTATCAATAATGTCAAAACAGAATATTTTCGAACATTTTCGGGGTACTTGGCAGTATTTGTGTTTTACTTTTCAAACATAAGTATACATAACTAAAAAATTAAGAAAACTGTTTAATCGACGGGCAATAAATAGGACCACAAAACTTTTTTAGCAACATATATATCTATGTGTTTTCTATTTTTATTTGTAAATATATGTAGCGCCCGCTACATATTTAAGTAGCGATACGAGGTTTTGCCGCTACAGCGCTACCGCTACATTTATAGATAAAGCCATTAGATTTTACTTAAGGGGACCGGCTACTCTCCAACAAAACTTTTTTTGTTTACAGACGGATCGTTTTGAAACTTGGTACACATATGTAAAACGGAAATCTAAGACTTTTTCGTTCATGTAAATTTAAAAAAAAATGAAAGAAAACGTGGAATTAATAGAAAACGGCAAATAAGGGGTACTCTGAAAAAAGTCTATAACTTTTGCAAATCACATGCTACAATGTCGAGACAAATATCATTCGATTTGTAACAACAATATCTAGCGACTGTAGAGCCCCAATTTTTTATTTTCCTCATCGNGGCCATACTTAAAACTTTTTATTTAACATTATCGTTGCATGTAGTTTCCCCAACGCCTAAAGACGGAAGTACTTCGTAGAGCCTATGAATCTAGTGCTTAGTAAGTTTTATCAATTCTCATTCCATTAATCATTTGCTTTCAATTTTCAGGTCTTTCCATTTGATTGGCCAAGAGAAAATTTGCGAGCAAAATGACATGAAGATATAAAATTGACTTTACGAGACTCACTGGCGGTCAAAAATTGGCATACGGAGGACGAGTAATCGGAAAAGTGGCCGAGCAAGAGCTTTTATGTTTCACTCATTACACTCCATGGCTGTTGTCTGACATTTTTGTGTTATTATCCGTCTTTATAAAGAATTAGCCGATCTGTGGGCAAAGCTGCACTACAAAAATATTGCATCGTCTTCAAAATAAACCTGAAACATGAGATGAATCAGAGCAGGGATTACATTTTACCAAAACTCATGATTATGTTATCACATAATCATGAATGATTATAGAATATATGGGGCTCTTCGTCGGGCATGATATTCATTAACCATCTAATTGAATGAGATAATAGCGCCGAACTTTAACTGTTTTTTGCATTACTCTTATTGTAGAGCTTCTAGTAAAATTCAAACACTAACTCACCACAACTTATGAAATTTAATCAGCCATGGTATGTACCACCAAAACTTGTTTATGTACATGTTAAATACTTTATAATAGACCCAATAAATTGTAAGAACTCGCAGCACACTTCTGAGGAAACGTTTGAACTGCGGAGGATCCGTGAGAGCATTACAATTCAACGGAGGCCTCATGTGTCTGAGCATTGTTAACGAGAACGTTAATAATACCTAATATGTCACTGCCTTATATATTCCCACATAACAACTGATTTTTTTCTATTTAGAAAGAAAGTAATACCATCTTCCTACAAACATAGTGTGCGTATGGGACTTTCTTGTAGGCTAGTCCTTTGGGAACGTTTACTAAGCTATTAAGGATAAGGATATATTATATTATAATATTATAAGGATAAGAACATTCCATTTAAAAGTGTTCAACAAGTCGACCACACTCTCCTCCTTACCATTATTGCGATCTACGACCTTCTTCCTAGCATAATTCAGTAGCTATTTATATGCTTTATCCTTTACATTAAATACCGATCTCCCGTCAGGGCAGTCCAGAAGGGAGTCCCCAAAACTTGACTGTATCTATCCCTGGCGCGCCTGAAATACGCTATGACTGACTGCTTTTTAGTGGCAACATCGCATAACAGGCTGATTGTCGTATCATCTTTGTTACCACCCCGATGCTTCACGCTGCAGAGGCGGTAAATCATCCGTCACGCTTTTCACAACATGATGCTTCACGCTATCAGGCACGTGGTCCTCCTTCGTCCACATTTCCCAGCGCGTGCATGACCATCGAAATAAAAAGCTACAACCCACACCCAGAGTGCTGATACCAACATGGATGAACTCACCTTCCAGGTGAGGATGTCGGTCCAGAGTCGGAAGAACTCACTTTCCAGGGGCGACTGTCGGTTCAGAGTCGGTCACCATCCAGGTGCGGATGTCGATCTAGAGTCGGATGAACTCGCGCAACCCAAATTTGCCGGAGCGGTCGATGTCCATCATGGAGATCACGGAGCGGCAGATGTCCTTAGTGAAGACTTCGAACGCGAACTCTGCGGGGTCAGAGGTTGAGTTGAAATTCAAAATCAGGTTGAAGTTATAACTGGACAGTTGGCAGTGCAGCGATGACATGCTCTCAACATACGATTTGCTTCCTCAGTTCTTAAAAGGTAATCTTTATCAAAATAAGGAGTTTACAACAGCCTGCGTCAGTCTTACCCACTCACCCCTCTTCATGGCATAGATGAGAACATGAAGCCGGGCCACATGGTATATGGCAAAAGGGACATTTGGCGAAAGGGTCACTTGGTATATGGAGAATATACCATAAGCCATGGTATATGGCTCATGATATATGGCTTCGCCATATGGTGGTGAGCCGATGGTGATATATGATGAGCCGATGGTGAGGCACTGGAGGCCTGCGCTGCGCGCGGCGGTTCCTCTGCAGGAGCGCGACGCTGCGTCGTCGTCATCGACCTCGTGAGGAGGACTCGGTGCTGCGGGCTGTGCCAGAACGACGCGGAGGAGAGGGGTTCAAAAGGTGGTCCTAGAAGGGTTGAAAAGCGTAAAGGGGTTGCAAAGCGTTCCGGCACCAAGGATTTTCACAAATCTATAAATAGAAAACAGTATCTTTAACATTAGTATCGCGGGATCATATGAATCTTATTTTACTTCAACTTAAAATAGCATACCTAGCGACGGAACGGTGAATAATATACGGTAGCAGTAACAACAAGAGGACAAAGGATAATTAACAGGTTAACATAAGGATAAAAGGATATCCTAAAGATAACAGGATATCATAAGGGTAACAGGACAACATAAGGATAACAGGACAACATAAGGATAACTACTGACGCAGGGAGTTGCGACAGCCCCCGCAGTAGAGCCCCTGATGCAGGCGCCCTCGTATACCCTCACCAGGCGCCCTCGTGTACCCTCACCAGGCGCCCTCGTATACCCTCACCAGGCGCCCTCGTATACCCTCACCAGACGAGTGACCAACCCGCCATCTTCACCTTCACGTTCCCATATACTGGAGATTGCACTTTTGGATTCGGTGCTCATTGACTGAATATTTTCGCCATTATTATGAAGACGAATCATTCGAACTCAAAGTCAAGATTTTGTTTGATAAATTAAAATAAAAGCTTCCTTGATTATTTCTTTACTTTGACACCCTTTCGATTGTGTGAATATCTCACATGTTCACTTGGCCTGTGTGAATTTTTGTCTGTACCAATTCATGACTTCATCTCTCTTCCTAAAGTGGCGACGTCACGCTTGGAAATATGCGCACAAGGTTTGTTGGGAATATTGGCGATTGGTCATGCGTGTCTTCTGCATGACGAAGGCACATGTAGACAATCATTTCTTCACAGTCACTTCAACTTTAAATACTTTACCCGACGCAACGCTCCGCTTGTGGATCTTAAATAATAATTCCACAGCAAATTAGAAGACGGATAGTGGCATGCTTGTTGACAGCTGTTAGCCCTTTCGTTGGCACTCCCCTTCTAAGCAGTAGTCACTTAGTAGCACGAGTATGAAGACGAATTCGTGCTGTCCTCATTTCATGCAGACTCCTCTGGTTCATGGAAGTGTCCGGGGCACGTTTATGCGCCTCCAGACTTATTATATATTATATATTACTACCTGAAGATGGATTCTTCGCCTAAGTGAGTGAGAGATAAGTAAGACAGCATCTGTCTAGAGAACTTATCTTGATATGGGGTTTTAATACATGGAAATTATAATAGTGCTATAAGGCTTAGACGGCTGCTGTTATATCGGAGCAGTTCCATCGCGAGTTTCATTGCGGCGTGCCAGTTAGTTACTGGAGGCTTTACTAAGGTTTCCAGCCCTCTTATAGAGTCCCAACTTCCGCCCTCAACTGAGGTCTTGATCGCGTGATCTCTCACGGGATGTTGTCCATGCTGTCTCAGGTGTAGGACTTTTCCATCAATCTCTACAACGTTTAGTGAATATTACGTCGCAATTACAGATGATCTAATCTTAGAATATAATTAACATGATTATAATGAGACGCCTGATTCACCCAAGACAGAGCAGAGCCTCTAACAGCGTACGTGGGTTGCAGAGACTGATATAGAGTGTCATTTACCGTCGTCATCTCAATTTAGCCACATATTTCTTCCGTAACTAATGTACATATAGCTAAAAAATGAAAGTAATAGTAATTAATAAAATAAAATTGACATGAAAATAATCAATATAATACATTACGATTCACTCTGAAATATAACAATCCCGAATAAAGTCAATAAAGCATTTGACTATAGCCGATGAAAATATTTCTGCTTTGTTTCTCGCGCGAGTGAAGTGGCTTGCCAATTCAGAAGGATTTCATGCTAGTCTAAAGAAATATCTAATATTACTTCGGTATCAAATAAAAAAAATTGACGAACTTTAAACTTTTTCAAATTCACTGCAAAATTAGTATTTTTTCGCATTGTGATGACATGTAAATTATGGCCACATTCATCGTCCCAAGTAGCGGATTAATTTAATGTCTGTGGACACGCAGCAATAGCTCCGACAACATGGAACGTTCAACAAAGCCGAAACGACGGAGGTGCACAATTGGTCTATGATCCTGCATTTGCTAGATGATCCGCTCCTTTGTATGGAAAACGTTCGTCTTAATTATCAAGGATTTGTCGCTTGTGAGTATTGTGAGTAGCGTCTAAGAAGAGAAAGTTATAATTTCATAATCTGTATAAGGGAGAAGTGTTTCATGGAACGCATGTTGCGTCGATCGCATAATGCTTTGATCACGTGTTGCGACGATCGTGTGTTGTGGCAATTTACTTCGCCGCTCCTGACCGCTGTTGCAGTAGCCGATCATTTATTTGTGCTGAGCGCTGTCACTGTTGAGTTTGCAGTCATCAGTGATGTACAGATGAACCTTCGACCTGTTGGGATAAGGCAAAGTTTAAAGTGTGACATCTGAGGGTGTACATCTGAAGGCTGTTCTCAAACACTGCCATGAGCAGAAAAACACGAGTGTTTAACTGAGGAATCGTTTTCCTTCGTGATAAAGGAAGGGAGTACTGAGCGAGAAGATGTCATGAAAAAAGAGGGGGAGTATTAAGCGGAAAGATATCATGATAAAATAACTTTTAATTGTTGATGGTGATGAGAACGCTTGTGGTAGGAGCGTTGCGATGCTGGATATGGCTGATGGCTTTCACTCCAAATAAATGTAATTTCAGGCGATTTTTCACGCATCTCCATTCGCTAACATGTCGCTATATTCGACAATAACAAAGGCAGGTAGTTTCATTATACCGACACCGATGTAATTATGGGTTATAAACTATGTGTTGAGACATATTTCCAGTATTACTGAACCACCTATTAGCCTTACTCATCAGTATGCATGTCATCTTATCTGATCTTAATTTTTTAACGCCCGACGATTGACGTTATAACATTTAATACATCTTAAATAGCAGCAAGTTCTCACTTGCACCATTTATGAAGGTTTGATATTGTTTTTGTTTAGTGGCAGGATATTGCAAAATATTAATGTTTTTCTAGCTACCCATGAACTTGAACATTACAATTACGTGACTAGCATATCTAGGTTAACTAAATCTACAAGATTACATTAGACTGTCCAAAAAGTACAGTATCTTAGTTAACTAATTCATTTGCAGCTGAGACATATTGATAAGTTTTACACAGCCAAATATTGGTGTTTGCTTCCCTATTTCCAATAACTACTCTCTGGCAGCCTAGATGCAGTGAGTCTGAAAGAAAAAATTAAGCTACCTGGGAGACAATCGCTGGGGGTTCACTGTTCATGCGTTTGCATCCACTCTTTCTAACACTAATCACACCGTCATTAATATCAAACCTCTTGAACTTTAACATTGATTTCGCGTGTAATATTGATAACTCACCCGTGAGTCTCGGCGCGCGTGTCGCCCTCGCCGCCCGTCCTGACGCGCAGCTCCTGGAGTCTCAGCAGCAGAAGCTGCACGTCTTCCGCACGCAGCTCGCTGTCCCACACCTCAAGCTTCCCAAACCTGGACATAGACATTTTAATGTGCAAGAGTCAGCATAAAGCTTGACTAAATTCCATTCGTAACATAAAACTTATATTTACCCATCGCACAGACCACATTCTTTTTTAGCCCCATATATGAGATTTTCTACATGACACACAATCCTTAATGATTTTTGCACAAAAAACACAAACTTCATTTATTTCTATCTGGCATTAAAATTCAACTCGCCATAAATTCAAACGTTTAAGGGATCGTCTGGGTCCAAGAAAACTTCTACATTTATTAACCAATCTTCCTGAAATTTCACGCACATACGAAACTTGTACAATAAAAAATAATTTGCTTGTATGAATTTTTCGGCAAAAATGGAAGAAAACGAGAAATTAATAGAAAACATCAAAATAGGGGGTTCTCTAAAAAAGTTTCTAACTTTAGCAAATCACAAGCTCCAATGTCGAGACACATATCATTCGATTCGTAACAACATTATCTAGCGACACTAGAGGCCCGATTTTTTTATTTTCCTCGTCGTTTCTCTTTTATGTGCGTTTTTCTCAATTTATACACATTTTACCCCTTCCCCCACCCCTCCCACATATAGGGAGGGGTGGGGTCAAACCATGCTCAAATTCGAAAAAGGGCTTCTAGAGTCGCTAGGTATGGTCTTTACGAATCGAATGGTATGCTATATTCATTGCTGTAGCTTGAAAATTGTTGGAGTTATTATATTTTTAAGATGCATTTTTGGATTTTTAAAAATTTTCAAGGAAGCCAATTAAAGTAAAATTCATTGAAAAGAGAAGAATATGACAAAAAATTTCTTGATATTGTAGCCCAAGCTTTTTTATTGCCATTTATTTGCTTTCAGGGTACCAGCGCGCCTCTTTAGACTCATTCATGTCCAGTTTTACGTGAATAATTAGTTATAAATGGGACTTTTTATGTATATGTGCATATATAAAGTATTCACTTTACATAACTTTACAACGGCATTACGCAAAAACTATTGCATTTACATACATGGTAGTAGCTTTGTTGAATGCGTCTTGCTTGTAGCTTTCAAACGAGTGCAAACACTTTGCAATTAACGCAAATAATGATCTATAAATACTATTTTTAAATGAAAAATTTGTAAATATTGATATAAAATGGTCGCCAAATCTATTGCACGTACATCCCTGGTAGTGTTTTTGTTGAACGCGCTTTGTTTGTAGCTGTCAAACGAGTGCAAACACTTTGCAATTAACAAGCATAGTGATCAATAAATTCAGATTTAATTTGAAGAAATTTTTGTACATTTTGTTAAAAAATGTTCATTTTATATATTTTAAAAAATTCTAGAAAAAAAAAACTAGAGCACGCACGTGCATCCGGATTGCTGCGTTAGACGCGACTTTTCAGCAGCTACAAAATGAGCCAATAAAACGGAAAAACAAAAATTTTCGATTTTTGACCCAGACGATCCCCTTAAAAGAAAAATGAGACCTGGCTGACCACAAATTTTGATGATGTTCAATATTTTCACGTTCATAAACCCCGTCAGATATTTTTTAATGTTATTGAATGAGGTAACTGACTTTTTATGAGTCACAAAATTTACTCTAATTTCCACCATCTTGACCTTTCACTGCTACCGTCGAGCACAATCATGTTAAATAATATTTTAACCCACTCACAGTAACCAGCGGACCATTGTAAGAATTTGCATCAAAGTTATCCTTTTCATGCATGTTAAAAGGATGAAGTTATCCTTTTAATTCTGAACGTTTAAACATTTTTATCAGCATCTAGTTTCAATTTCCTTGTTGGAACGCTGTCGCTTAACTTATGTTTGACTTCATGGTGCTCTGCACGTGTTTATTTATCACGAGTAAACTTTCGCTATAAGTTTTTTTCTCTTGCGCAGTTTCTGTCAGTAGATACAACTTCTGTCCGGTTGCGTTCGAAATAGCTTTCTGTGCCCATGAACTTAAAATGAATTTTTGGAGCTGTCATGGCTTCTATAGAGAAATAAATATTTATTTTTCTGCCCTCTGAAGGTAGTTAGGAAGGGAAAATCCGTCATTCAATATTCCAAATCGGTCTTTAAACCAGATAAACAAAATTTAAACCATTAATTCCCTCGCAATACAGACCGGCCCCCGTTAGATGCAAATGAGGCGATGGTGTGCTCCACGGCCTCCCAAGACCCCTCATCCGCCCCTTCCACAATCAGTGCTGGTGCGGGCGATGATGGCAGCGCACACTTCGGGGAGGTGGTGGGCAGTGGGAACGTGAACACGCCTGCATTTGTTACATCATTTAGAACATTTATTGTTTGTTTAAGATATTCAACACAACACTCAGTGAAGTTATGATTTTCAACTGGCCTTGCAATTGAACGCAAGCTGGTATTTGTTGCGGTAGGCACTGAAATGCCCCCTCCCCCAAAGCTGAATTATGAAGAGCAAGAAGTAAAAAGAAATGTAAATGTAATTAAATTAACTGAAGAATCACGGGCAAGAAATGTAAATCTGTTGAAAAAATGGGCTTTAAAACAGACATGGCCAACATTATACATTATTTATTGTAAACATGATACCTTATAATACTTTGTAATATTCTGTATGGCTTTAAATTATTGGGCTTCTGCAATGATGAAGCACTAAATCTGACGTAAAGGAAAATTTGATTGATTTTCAATGATGTTACGAGCATAATGGTTGCTGAAAATAGATAAACATACGATAGAAATATTTTTAAATTGATGTACAAGACAACATAATTGATGTGAAAGACTCCGTCGCTGTCATGTCACAACAGTAAAAACCAATCTTAGCGCTAATGATCAGTGACGTTAAATAGACCTTAGGTGCTGATGGTACTTTTATACCGTACGCCATAAGCTCATTATCTGACATACAGTGGAGGAGTGCATCGTAAATGACTTTCAAATCTCCGCAATAATATTATTAATGAAAATGGTTGTAGCTTATTTAGCGTGAGAAGATTTTATTAATTAATTTCATTAATAAATTTTTCATTCAGTAAATTTAATTTATTTATTTCAGTTATTATATTTTATTCATTAAGTTTAAGAAGGTTTCATTGTTTGCTACAAAGTTTCTAAAACTGTAGGACGCTTTTAAATGAATAATTGAAGGCGCTCGGAATAACAAACGTTACGTGCTCTTAATTTAATGTAAAGAGTGGCATGACAGATGTAAAGTTATACAAATCTTTAGTAATGTGCTCTTCATTAAATTGAAATTTCTTATGATGCAAGAAGTATTTTATACACGAGATTTAAAGATCGGCATTTTTTGCTGAACAATTATAGAATAGCTTGTACGGCCCCCCTTACACAAAATCTGGGAGCATATCAGTTGATGTTTGATGTATAGGAAAGACTTTCCTCTCAGGGTTGACTGGGTTCTACTTCCGTCTCTGGAAGAGTTCGTCTCCACTCACTGAGTTGCTCGTACGTGCTACTGAGGGCGCTGAGGTC